>NC_137628.1:7911318-7981318 GCF_963383615.2 Lipophrys pholis
AAATGGCCTCTCCCAGTGAGGCTGCACCTGCATTAGTCAACCCGATAATTGTGATTAATTATAGTAACGTACACCAGAGTGAGAGCGCGCGCGCGCACACACACAATCACACGGAAAACAGACACAAGCAGGCGCCATGCCACAAGGTAACTTCGTCCCGTTTCTTTCCCACAAACATTCGAAAACACACTAAATGCATTTCTAATACAAATCATCTCTTTGTGCCTGCACGCTGTGAGGGAAGAGAAGTTTTTTTTTTTTTTTTTTTGGGGGGGGGGGGGGGGTTCTTTTCTTTAACAGCCACCAAAAGAATGGGCTCATTTATTCAGGAAACACAGTGTTATACCTTCCTCTGCTGCCTCCAAGGACTTTTATCTTACCCCTGACATTGTGTAACTTTCCGCCTCTCCCTCCGCACGGCGATATTTACAATCCCTCTGACATTATGTTATAAATGGCCATATACTGAGCCATTCTGCAGCGGAGAAATGTATGCATCTGTGTGACAGGTGAGCGTGAGTTATAGGATCGATGGAGGAATAGACACACTCGCAGAGACTGCCTTGTCACCGCTGAATGTGAGGGAACAAATAGAAATTGCTCAATCCATGCTGATCTGCATGATGCATTGCGTAATAAATCGAACATCCAGGGCTTTAATTTTGAAACAGAGGACAACGGGGGTTTTATTTTTATTTTTTTTTCTCCCAATGGTGTTTCGGTAACTTTACTTTTTTTGTGTGTATTGAGGTTTCGCGAGGCCAACACCGTCCAATTACGGTGAACAGAAGTGACTGGGAGTCGGTTATGGCATCATTCACGCTGCAGATCACAGGTAAGGAGTCTGGGAGTCAAGATTGATGGACGTGTCTGAACTTCCTGCAATGAATTCGCCTCAAAGCGGGAAAACAATGGTAATAATAATAATTTCACCCAACCAGACGATGTTTGAGCACGACTAAGAGTTGCATGTTAGATGTCAGTCTTTGCCTCCTTACAAAGACATCAGAGTTTGAAGTGTGAAATCTGCATTTCTCAGGTGATCTGAATGTTGCTAATAACTGCGGCCTCCGATGTAGAAGTTAAACAACATTGCAGGGAGATTTCACCATCTCTGGAAAGTCTTTCACTTGCCTTTTTTTTATTATTTTTTTTTTCTTTTCTTTTTTTTTCTTTTGCTAAGATTATAAGCAGGAAATAAATGCTTCTGTCACGTAAAATGAAGCTTTTGCCCGAAATGTGTTTCTTTGGTTTCCGTTTAACACAGAATGGTTGTATTAGATAGCGGAGTGGCCGTGGTTCAGGTCGCTGGTTCTAAACCTGAAAAAAAAAGGTCTGAGAAGCCTCCCTTTAATCTAAAGGATTCGATTATAGTTAAGACAAACTCTCACCAGCAAGTGGACAGCGTTGGCATTATGTTTCTAATCTGGTTTAAACGTGTGTGAATGGGTAAACGTGAGCAATAGCATGAAGCACCTTGATAATGCACAAACACATTTTATAAGAAAAAAATTATAATAATAATGCAAGAGCAGTACTAGAGGTGACAAACTAAAAAATCCTGATATGTTTGGGTACTCTTCCAAGATTTTCCCAAACTTTTAGTTTAAAATCTGTTGTGTTGCTTCTTTCTCCTTTTGGTCACATTCTGCTTGCTCCGTCAGTGAAATATGGTAATTTAATGGTTTTTATAGTACAGCAGTGACTTTCTGTTGTGATACAATAACATCGAGTGGTCCTAGCTGGTATATAGCAGCATATTTAGATATAGCACATTATCACTTCTGAGTACAAGCAACCTGACAAATCAAACAACAAAGTAAATGCAATATATAGTCCAGCAAATACGGTAATGTCACTCATACTTTAAGTACAAATCTATTGATTTGAAGTACTCCAACAATCTGAGTTAGTACATAAACGTTGATCCTCATCCTGCTTCATATCGACATATATCTTCAGTGTGTCATTTTCACATCTATTATTATTTGTCTGGGAAGTGCTTTAGAAGGGAAATAACTTTGTACATTCTGTTCATTGATTACAGTTAACTTAGAACCCAACGGAAAAGGGTATTTTCTATATTTACTCGAGTATTTTCAAAACCGCAGAACTTTTACAAGTTGGACTGCTATTCCGGTGACTCTCAACTATAAAACCAGAACAATTAAAACAATGTAACAGCAGTTTTTGAAGTTCAGATTGAGGACACGGTTTGTTTCAGCATCACGCATGAGATTAGTATCAATCTGCTTTGGTGACTGACGGGCAGAGAGGAAAATGTTGAATCACAGACACACTGTTCAGTCCCACATGAACACTTTCAAAGCAGCTCGGGCGCACACTGACATCAACGCCTACACTTGAGATGGTCTTCTAGAGATACGACGGGGTCAGAGACACAAAGAGAGGCAGTGTAGGCTAACTGTCTAACTTGGCACGTCTCTAAACGAAGGGAAAGAGCAAGAGGAGCGGCGATAGCCTCACTGCGGTGTGTCAGATCTGGGCTGGATGCCAGGCGAGCTCTCTCGCATGCGACTCTGCAGTGTTAACTTCAGCCGCCCAGCAGGACCTGTGTGTGTTGTTCTGTGTGTTTCACCGTTGGCTGTGTGTGCGTGGTTTTTCCTTACAGTACAGTGGATTCACGCCAGCGGCCGTGTGTACATCACAGGCACAATTTCCTTTCCGGGATTCAGGAGGTAATCAATCGCAGTCGGAGCGGCGGTACCTGCAAAACCGCCACAACAAAACTCATCTTTGTTCTCCATCTTCACTTCGCTGAAACTCATCTGTGTGCATCCTCCACCGTCACCCTTTTAACTGTGCTTTGTCCTTCTCAGACTATTAAAAAAATAAATAAGCTTTGCCTCGAGGTAGATAAGCTATTAACGCTGCCCTATCTACCATCCTCTCTATAGACTCTGTTCAGGCAGTACAACCACTGAACTGAATCTCCTAAAATACATGTATAATGTTAGATCCAGAAAAGATATGTAAAAAGACAGATTTCATCCGCCGCCTGCAAATTGGTTAACAAAGTAATCTTGATCCTAATTTCCATCTTTGCTGTACTTCCTTTTTCATTATTTTCTTTCCTCATTTCCCTTACTCAGACTCCAATTTCCTCAATTAGCCTTCCACTTCGACTCTCCCTCCCTCTGCTGCTTTCATGGTCACTTTCTTCTCCCTCAGATCTGCATTTTCTGACCATATCAACTGCTTCTTTCCTCCTCTCCCCGCTGTCCCTGCACCATTACAGACCTTCACACCCTATCGTCCTCATCCCAAATCCACAGCCCTCTCTCTGAGCTATTACTATTATACAAAACTTCCCTTCCCGAGATTACCTGAGCGTGTGTGTGTGTTTGGTCAAGGAGGCAGTTCATATTTCTACTTATGTCAGGTGGTTTCTGGGGTCATGTTGGCAATGAACCCAATAAAATGAAGCCTGGCATTGGCCGGTGGTGGTGTGTACACACACACACACACACACACACACACACACACACACACCTTTTTTTCTCCGTGTGAGCAGTTGAGGTCGATAAATCTCAGTGTGCGCAGAGATTTGATGTGCTTACATGTGTGTACCCAGCACAGACACCTCTGGAAATATTTAGTTGGGGTAGCACAGTCAAATAGTGATCATCCTGGTTCCAAACAAGATGGGCCACCACACGAGTTACCAGTGCTGTGCAAATTAGAATAACTGGATTACAGTAGCAAGTAGTGGAAAAACTCATAAGGTTCATCTGAAGTTAATTCAGTTAGTGGGAGGAAGATGCTCTGTAACCTGGATGTTAATGTGAGGAAGATGCTCTATAACCTGGATGTTGGTGTGAGGAAGATGCTCTATAACCTGGATGTTAAAGTGAGGAAGATGCTGTATAACCTGGATGTTAAAGTGAGGAAGATGCTCTATAACCTGGATGTTAGTGTGCGGACGATGCTCTATAGTCTAGATGTAAATTTGAGGAAGATGTTCAATAATCTGGATGTGACTGGGAGGAAGATGCTACGTAATCTGTATTCAATCTGGCCCTTGGTATTCAGTTCCACATACAATTTACATAGCATTACACTTTTCATTCAAATAAAAAAACATTTAAAAATGATGAAAACAAGCTATTGACGGCGCCGCAAAGTCTAAAAATACTGAACGCTGAAACGATCATTTGTAGAAATCATTACTGTTCCTATTTGGAGAGTTGCACTGCTTCAGTAAAACCAGAGGGCATAGCGCAACACTAAGACCAGAAAAGGGCTGATAAGTGATCTCAAGCAGAATCTACTCATTTTGCATATTTGAAGCTCACTTTTCTGTCGTTGCCTTCTTAAGATCAAATTGACTCCATGCGTCCTGAAATCAGTTTGACTTCTGGCTTAATTGTCTCAACACAGCTCAACAGGGTTTGTTAGTTTTTTAAATTTTTTCTACCTATGCCAACATATTATTTCTTTATTCTCTCACGCAAATATTTCTTCAGTCAAAAATGGTCTTAGGCAGAGGTAGAGAAAAGTTCACTGAACTTACAAGCTTGGCAGCTTGCAGAGATCACTTTCGTCGGCTTCCTGTCATTCATGGTTGCTTGTTTGGAAAAGAACAAGCTCCTATCTTTTCTCTGTTGGAGATCTTGAAGCTAAAGAGTTGATTAACCATCTATTCTGCTTAATTCTCTCTGTTAGGACCTGCAAAGTGCCGCATGGTGGTAGTGCAGCAGTGTGGGGAAGCCCTACCAGCCTGCTGTATATATGAGTGAATGTACAATACGTGCGATGCATGCTCACCTTCCTCTTTTGGATGACTTTCAAACATTGTGCCAGTTTGCAATAGTAGTTTGGCACGGCCTCCACAGGAAGAAAAAAAAAAAAAAGTACCCCAAGCGAGTGCGGAGAGACTGCTTGACTCAGCGGTATTCGGCACGTTTTAACCATCATTCACAGCTGCAGTCTTTTTTTTTTTTTTTTCTTTGAAACTACTACTTGGATATAAAATGGCATAAATGATAATAAATAATTAAAGGAAAGTGCCACCAATGGGCATAAATTTAGGGGAATAGCCCCATACTGCACTGCTGCACACAAGAAAGGATGACCTTAAGTTTAGAATCTTCTCACACAGCTTGGTCTCTGACCTCACATTATCTGCACTCGCAGCTGCTTCACTGTAAATATCCGTTTATTTTAAATGTAGCTCGTGTGGCTCGACTCGTCAAAGGGAGCGCGGGTAGCATACTGAGCAGCGTGAACTTACACTCACTCCCTGCAGCCACCGTAAAGGCAAAAAAAAGTAACGAGTGATATAATTCTGCTTGGCCGATCGATGAGGGAAGGGCGGTGAGCTTCTGCAGGAATATCAATGGCTGGTTTACGACGGACGGGGGAGAAAAAGAAGAGGGGGGGGGGGGCTCGGGGGGTGTCTTCGGTCCATCCAGGCATGTTTACGTTAATTCAGAGAGGTGAGCACTTTGCTAAATTGAAGCAAAGGGCCTTTTTACAACAATTTTGAGTGAAAAAGCAAAAACTTTCATTGCGTTTTCGGTGTACGTACATTTACACGACAACGGTGCGCAACTTTTTCAAAACACTTGGCCTCGGGGTGGAAATTCCGCCACTGCACATGCACGCCGTCGCCATGTCAAATAGTTCTTCGGCTCATGCACAAGTAGATGATGGGAGGAAACAATATTTCTTGAAGACGATCCGACAAATGCAACGTTTCTGAACCCGACCCTCCATGCACACCCCAGCTGTAGTAAATAGTACTTCTGCACATGCTCAGTCGATGGACAGTAACAACAAGGTTTCCTCTTGAGTGTCATGACTCCCAGTCCATGTTCTCCTGGGTCTTGGTAGTTTCATTGTTGACAGTCACCGTTATAACAATCCAACTTCATCGTCTGTCCATACGAATGTCCGTGTACTCCCATTGTTAATGTTTGAAGCACCTGTGTGTAGTTTCATTACAAAAACAATAAATAGCACTCACTAGTGGCCTGGCATGCAAACTACATCGTTCAGTGAATCCGGATTTTTGTCTGAATTTAGCAAAAGAAAATAGAAAGAGAATGCGTTGAGACTTTTATTGACTTTGATTTGTTAAAGAATAAAAATAAGAAAAAGACCAGGCCGTTTGCCTTCAAGACACGGAGCTCAGATTCAATACCGGAGCCTCATGCATTTAATGTCAGCATCACTGCAAATACCTTGTGAGATCTGCGATTTTTCAAACATCAAAACATCACAAAGTGAATCTTGGAGCCACAGTTGGAGGCTTGACTGATCTCCCAGGGACTGACTTTAATATTTACACTGCCTGTTTAGACCAGAGACTCCTCGAGCCCAAAAAAGAAAAAAAACATCCCAACATTATTTTGTTCTTTGTAACAACCTGAGGCATGTACGCAGTTTTTTTGCACAAGTCCTGGAAATCTTACATTATTTCACAAGCTTATGTTTGGCCCATACATTAAAGATAAGGTTGCGCGCTATTGAAAGTCTGACCAAACACTCACACATCAATGAGCGGTCGGGGGGGGAGAGGGCTATGAGCACACACACACACACATACACACTGCCACACAAGCACACACACGCCAAACTTCTGAGCCGCTTTGACCGGAGGATGTCTGTAAAAAACTAAGTATTGATTGTAAGGAGAGGGGAGCGGAGATCTTTGAATTGTGCCTCCGATAATGGGATCTCTTTAAGTTCCACTCCAGTATGGCTTCCAGCAGCAGACTCACTTTATTCTACTTTTGTCTCTCCGAAATGATCTGCGAGGCCTCCAGGAAATGTGAGCGAGCCCCACTGCGCGCCGTTAAGAGTGGATCTAAAGATTTGGATCACAATGAGACTGTGCTGCGAGTCAAATGATGAACTTAAGATAACTTCTTTTTTTTCTGTTACGCTCTGTCTGTATTATTAGTATGATCTGGGACTGGGCTATTCATTCATTCATTCATTTTCTTCCGCTTATCCGTTTCCGGGTCGCGGGGGTGACAGTCTGAGCACTGTCACCCAGATCACAATGCACCATTTAAGAACCTTCCTGCAGGTGGTGAGCCCACGGGAAGGTGGCGCCCGGCGTGGGACACGAACCCACTACCCT
Organism: Lipophrys pholis; assembly: GCF_963383615.2. Lineage (NCBI taxonomy): Eukaryota > Metazoa > Chordata > Actinopteri > Blenniiformes > Blenniidae > Lipophrys > Lipophrys pholis. Next base: position 7,918,430 of record NC_137628.1, read on the forward strand.
GAGATTGTGAGTCTCATGCTCTACCAACTGAGCTAGCCGGGGGACCTGGGACTGGGCTAAAAGAGCAATAATACTTTTCTGAGGGTCAGTCCTGCATCCGAGGGGGACGATAGAAACTGCTGCTATCAGATACATTGAGAGCGTCTCGTCAGGCAGGATATCACTGTAGATCCAACTTTTTTATGTATTAAATCAGGGATGTCAAAGATGTTCTAGGGCCACATACAACACCAATTTAATCTTGAGTGGGCTGGACCCATAAAATAGTATCATAATAACCTTTAAATTCAAATTTTTTTTTGGTTTAGTTTTTTTTTTTTATGGTGCCAAATACAGTGAAATGTCCAGAAAACGGAACCCTGACAGCTTGGCTTTAAGGATATTTTCATAGCAATGAGGTCGCTAGTTTTCATGGCAGCATCTCAAATATCTCAGCTCGGTTCTCAGTGTTGTAACGTGTACGCTAATCATTGAAATGTTTACAGTCTGCTTGGTAGTTTGGCCGGATTGGAGTCTGTTGCGGGCTCGTATGGGCCTTGGGCTTTATGTGTGACATCCCCGTACGATCTGATTCGATTTGTTTGTTGCAGAGCTGCCGAACTCAGTTCAGTTGAAGTCCCACATCTCACATGCAACCCAGTTTGATTTCCAGCGTGCCTTGGCGATGACGGAGTAATCAATAAACACCTAAATGTCTCTGCCGCTTTTTAGTGCAAAGAGGTATAAATAAATCGCTCATGCTATCTGAAAGCAGACATCTGTCCCTCAATAACAGGGTCACTGAGCTCCAGTTTATTCCTCTGCGGCTCCTCGGAGGAGAAGCAGAGTCTTTTAATGTGGATCAAATGCGACATGCACAAAACACATTGTCACAACTAATTGGCAACGAAGCCAAGGTTAATACCAAGCTGGATAAATTGACCGTGCGCGAACTACCGCCTCCGAATTGGTCTGGCATCATAGGTTGTGTACGCCACATTACATCTACTAACTCGTGTTGCCAATAGACTTCTCCATCGGGATGTGAACCTGGCGGCCCGAGGACCACATTTGGATTCTGTTGCTGCCCAAGAGATTTTTATCTCCCAATTATTATGATGCAAGGACAAAGGTCAATCGCTATATTTGCAGTTATTCCTTAAATATAGTTAAACTGAACTGATTCCAAGATGGAGATGATTAAATGCATGCTTTTAATCCACTAAGCTTCAGGCCCTGTTGACGCAAGATTTCAATTGAAACGCATCTTTTTTTTATGCGTTATTGTTTCAGAAAAGTTTGCCGTTTGAACTGCAACGTTTTGAAAACTATGTCCATTTACACAGAAAAACTCTGAACCTGATGCAGTTAGTATGTTGGGCCAATAGTGGGTGTTGTTCTCTGGACTGGTAAAGAAGTTACCCCCCCCCATCCCCTTCCCCACCTTTGCGATCGGCTCGTCTCCCTTGGGACCTCCAGTTGATGAAGTCGGTAAAACCATTGGATGGGGTTTGCGTGAAATCTCTTTGACATCGTGAATCTGATCAAACGTGGGCATACGTGATTGGAACAGTTTATGAAACCGCTTGAACCAGAAGTCTAAAGCGTTTCTCCTTTAACACAATATGAATAATCAAAAACTGCTAGTCTGCATGTCCAATTATCATTAACGAGTAATGAGAAGTGAATGCGTGAACGGTGACCCGATCCATCTAAACGTTACGACCCAGTTCACTCCGAGGTTTTCACCCTGGGACATTTACAGAGTGCTCTCTCGCTCTCGCCCGCTGTCTCTCCTCATCTTTAAAACGTGTACATATATATATATGTGTGTGTGTGTGTGTGTGTGTGTGTGTGTGTGTGTGTGTGTGTGTGTGTGTGTGTGTGTGTGTGTGTGTGTGTGTGTGTGTGTGTGTGTGTGTGTGTGTGTGTGTGTGTGTGTGTGTGTGTGTGTGTGTGTGTGTGTGTGTGCGTAGAGCACATTATTTACCAAACAGCGCATGGAGACATCCAGCATGATGTGTTTATTCACTCAAAATGATTTCCCCGGACACCGCGGAGCTAGCGTGCTAAGTTAATTGAATCCGGGCTTAATCCATGCCTTTCCCCTCGTTCCGTTTCCCCCCTTATTCCCACGGTCTCCAGACGGTTCCGTGCTGAGGCCCAGTGGGGAGCTGTAAGTTTAAGTGGTGTTAAATATTTACAGAGGAGAAGGTATTAATTCATATTTTACTGAAAAACTCTCTTTTTCCTCGACGCTTCCAGGAAAGTCTCCAGTGGAAATGAGCGAGTGGTAGAGAAGCGCCGCAGATGAGCATGCAGGATTCATGTATCCTACTTTATTTATTAATCTTTTTATCAGCGGCTTGACACAACTTGGTGAGGACCGACTGGGATGGGGAGCTGTCTAAATGTGGAATATCAGGGTTTAATAGCACGTTTATACGAATGTTGACCATCTTCACCTCTTTTCTCCCAAAGCAGCCGATCCGGATCTGACCTTATAGGGGATTGAAGATCCTTCATATATATTACAGAGTGCACTTTCATTCTCAGGCTCCATTTACATGACATTACCAAGTAAAAGCTAAAAACTTTGCTGCACTTTGGGGGTCAGTTGAAATGACGACGGTACCTGGAGCCACTGAAAACGCTACTTTTCGATAACGCTTCGACTCCATGGAAATGGGGGAGAATAAAACTTTTCAAAAAACAGTCAGTCATGTCCGTGGAAACAGGGGGAAATGCAACTTTTTTCAAAGCGCAAACTCCATCCCCATGGAAATTGGGAAAAACACAACTTTTTGTAAACGCACTGATGTCGTACAGGGCTGTAACGTTCTTTGAAGTGAAGACGGAAACCTTATGTTGCGTGTCCATTTACACAACAACAGTGCTCTGGGTCACGGAAAATGCAACTTTTTCAAAACGGCTCCCAAGGTGGAACTTTTCAAAAACACTCGATTCCGAAACGCGACTTTAGTCACTCCTAATAACAATCTAACTTGATCGACTGTCCATACAAATGTCTACGTGCTCGCCACTGTTAATATTTATATTGGTTGTTGCCCATGTTTTGTGTGGTTTCATTACAAAAACAAACAACAGCATCCGCTAGTGGTACAACATGGTCACTACATAGTTTTCAAAACGTTGGCGTGTAAATGCAAAACTTTTCTGAAACTAAAATGCGAAAACGACCCGTTTTCACTTGAAACGTAGTCGTGAAAACAGGGTATTTTTCATCTTTGCCGTCCAGTTGTTAAAACCTGCTTTCCGTCCCAGTCAGTGTCGTCGGAGAGTTAACTCCTCTTCGCCACACTGAGGCTGAAGACTTACTAAAACTCAGATAGATTGCAATGCAAATGAGGGTAGATATTTATGGCTTTTTTAAACAGTGAGGACGCCATTACTTTTCATTTTGCTCCATCATAGAGTCCAACTTTAAATTGTCTCCGGTTTTATGATTTATGACCAAAAACTTTCAAAATTAATGACTTCCAGTTCCCCTCAGCCTCAGCAGCTCTCGTGTTTACTTCATGTGTTCTGAAATGTCAACACAGCACACTGAAACACAGAATTACTGATAAATAATACATGAAAAAAGTATTTTTCTCAAGTCAAAACTCAGAGAGTGAAAGCAGAAACTAAGTGTCAGGGTGTTGAAAAACACTCAAAAGAAGAAGATTTTCTGTGAAATAAAAGCTGCCACGTAATGACAGAGCTGACTTTATTAGAAGCTAATCTGAAAGTCGAGGCCTGAATGTGTAGTTTCAAGTTCACTGCATCAAAGTGTGGCTTTGAGGTTTCTTCTACGACGTGTTTTACAATAACATTAATAGAAAAGAAGCCATACTGTGTCCATAATGGATTCATAACTAGGAATAATCGGAAAAGCTCCCTCACAGTGAAAGCCTTTCACGCGTCTCATTGTGGCTTGTTTACACGTGAGTGTACGTTGTACGTACACACTGTAAGCGCGCCAACTTTTCACAGCAACAATGTCAGACCTGTTGACAATAATTCACAGTGATTTCATAACAGATGTCATATTTTATGACACGAGCAAGCACTCCCCCGTCTGCATCTGAGTAAATAAATAATTCATTGTCTCATCCAAAGACTTGAAATATGTTCCTGCTCGTGATTCCCCCTTGCTCCACGGATACATTGTTCTCTGCACCGTGTTGCCCTCTCACACACCGTCTGTGTGTGTGTGTGTGTGTGTGTGTGTGTGTGTGTGTGTGTGTGTGTGTGTGTGTGTGTGTGTGTGTGTGTGTGTGTGTGTGTGTGTGTGTGTGTGTGTGTGTGTATACACGTCCCTGGTGTGAGTACAGTTGATTTGGCTTGAGCTACACTCAGTGTTGGCAGGTGCCATGAAATAAGCACAGAAGGAATCTCCCTGCTATGAGGAGGTCACAGATCTGACAGAGAGGTGCAGTGATGATGTGGTGTCATGGGAAAGGGATGTTTCATCTTTAACCAGCACCGTAGGTTCATGGATCGGACTGAGATGAGACTCAGAATCAGGAGACTTCCCATCACGGTTTTTCATATCGTTGAGTTTGCAGCATGAGAAAACGTTTAAAACTGCATTTACACACAGGCAGTATGAGTTGCATTTTCCCCGTCATTCTTTTTGTGACGTAATGCATCGGAATAAGGTTCTTAAATGGGCGTATTGGTACATGACGTTCTTGATATTCGTGGAACCTGTTTTTGGCTGCCCAAAAAAAATCTTCCATAAATAACGAGACTCGACTCGATACGCGAAGTTCGCAGCTGAGCGTGTAGATTAGTTGTGATGCGTTATACAACGTGACAGCATTCGCTCCCCTGCCGCATTCTCCTCTCCGCGCAACTCTATGGCATTTCTCCGGACATGGCTCAAACTGAAGCGTGTGAACTGTTCTGCAGCTGATGCATGGTGCGCCTTCACAGATTGCGCCCTGAGCGGTTGCCAACGTCGCTCATAGCAAAATCCACCACTGTATGTACCAAATCCTCCCAGTTCGCCACATTCCTGACGGATCGGTGAGAGACAGCGACGATGCGCAATTGCGCACAGCAGTGCGCATTAGGGTGCAACTCCGTGAAGCAATATTGGTGACCGTGCATAATGACTCGTGATGATCTGCCCTCCGTTTCGTGCTATTACTTGCAACGTATGATAACGGGTCGCGACTGTCCGTGACGGCGCGCGACGCCTTTGCCTTGAATCACATCATTTTGATCAAAATCCACGACCAGGAATTCGTGCCAATCCCGACTTATCGTCATTATGTGTAAACGCACCGTAAAAGGCAGGAGAAGTCACGATTTTAGTGTCGAAGTGTGCCTTTCAACTGACTTCTCATGAGCGTCAAATGTGTGCACTTATACTGAACAATACCCTGGTATAGAATGAGACACAACACCCTCCATGTTTCGTACCATGTAAAGCCCAATAATTTAACACTTAATCATTTACAAAGGTGTCCTCTGCCATTCGTCATGCTCGATAATCTGGATGTTAGCTGAAGTTCAACAGTGAGAAAAATATGCTCTATAATCTGAATGATAGTGGCGGAAGATGCTCTATTATATGGATGATAGTAGGAGGAAGATGCTCTGTAATCTGGATGTTAGTGGGAGGAAGATCATCATTTCTGACCGAAGTAACACAATCCTAAATTGTTTCCTCATGGTTATCCACACATCACTGCTCATTGAGTCATGCATGGCAATCAAAGTGATGTTCTTTAAAAAATGCATAAAAAAGTTTGCCTTTTCTCACCTGACGTAATTAAAGATTTCATTACAGCTTTCAGATCAAAAATACAGCCACGGGCAACAACGCAATTGGCTTTCTGACAAGCCTGTCTCTTCCACCATTAATCCAGGACATGCATTACATATGTGAAATCAAAGGAGTGTTTCTATCGCCCCATCGCAGGCTGCGTCTGCCGGTGAGTGACAGCTATTCACACCACAGACCAATTTCATGCTTCGCTTTAAGAAGCTTGAAGTGTTAAAACTTATTATTTCACATCAAAAAGTAGAATTAAAAAAAAAAAAAAAAAAAGAGAAAAAAGATCGGATTCATGTTGTAAAATTTAATTCCCACCATTTAGTTGATGTTCTTACGGCCGCCTCAGGGGGGCCCGACCCCTCTGGGCTCAGAACTTTAAAAGACACGTTTTGCAAAAAAAAATCAAGAGTTTTCTTATTTCATTAAGGAAATGTAGGCATAAACACAGCAAACGGGAAAATCCTGAGTGGAATGGACACAGTCTGCTGGTGCACTTAATATTTTAAACTTTTCTGCCTTGAGGGGAAACGTGTATATTTCATAAGGCAGGTGTAGCGAGTTTACACATATGGAGGAGGGGAACCGAAAGGAAATCAAGGGTCTTCATCCGGGCCACGGTGCCCGGTGTGGCACTGGTCCACCTTTTAATAATTCAGAGTGTGACACAACACACAGATTTCACGTTCCCATTGAAAATGAGCACAGTTATGATTGTTCCCTCCAGCCCCTCCGGCCCACCCGCCTCCTTAATAATGGATAAAAAAGGCAGCAGTGATTAGGCGAGCTGCATCTCCAGGTGCAACACCTAAAACAAGCAGAAACAAAAGAATTTAGGCTGCGACTCCTCCGCCCGAATCGAATCCGTCCTCACTGTTATCTTACAGGCAGCTCTGATTAAAATATGCAAATCTTGCAAGAGTTGTGGAATCCATTTTCACGCTCCGGATGCAGATTGTCGGTGTGCGCGGGATCGCCCGTGTGGCTGCAGCGCGTGATGGTCCCCTGATTGAACAGCTGTCACCGGCTGGCTGAGAGTGTGTACCGACCAGATGGGGAACACGAGGGGTCAATGGCACTGACACATTGCCACCAGATGAGCTCGTTGCAAGATCCATTGCACATAAACAGATACACACGAGGAGACGCGCACACACACACACACACACACACACACGCCAGCGACAGCCCCAAGTGGTTTGTAAACAGATGGAGCCGAGGCGCCGACAAAAACACTAAGTTGTGTCTTTTAAAGCCTCTTTAGCCTCACTGAAACTAATTCAAACAGATCCAGCCATAAAAGTCAACCATCGTCGGCAAACAGCAGACTTCAGATTTATTTTTAAACTGGATTTCGTATCTAATCTGCACATCATGTCATCTGAGTCATGACACTGTCATCTGATTTTATGACAAAGTGAACTTAGAGGGAGTTGACTCTACACTTGCCTCATCTGTGGTTGTGAGACCCCAATTTAAATGACAACGTTTCAGGTGAAAACACATTGTTTTTGCGTTTTAGTTTCAGAAAAGTTCTTTCACTGCAATGTTTTGAAAACAATATAGTTAGCATATTGTGCCACTAGCGGGTGCTGTTGGTTGCTTTTATAATAAAACATGTGTGCACACACACACACACACACACACACAAACACACAAACGCACACACACACACAGAGTATGCAGTAGTAGTCCTTCCGGCGTCTTCTTAAGACAGAGCCTGATCATTTTCGAAAAGTACCCCCCTGTGAGCTCTTTTCAAAAAGTTGCATTTCCAGTAGTTCTGAGCTCCGCTATCATGTAAATTGACCCTAGAACATGCAGATTTCTTCAAAACTTCTACATTCGAACAATAAAACAAGTGCGACATTAATACGATTGCCCTGTAAATTAAAGTTATTTATCCTCCCCGGTTGCCTTTAAACACTCAACCCATTTTTAAAGCACTACTTGTGACAACTGCAATAATTATAGATCCAGATCTGCGTTCTATTCACAGGAGCCGTCCTCGTGTGTCATTGTTGCTCCTCATTTAAGTGGAGACAGATGTGTTTGAATGGCCCGCTGTACACGTCTATGTGTGGCTGCTTCTGTGGTTAAGCGTGTGCGAGGCTGTCAGATGGTGTTTAGCGGCCTGCCAACAACATATGTCTCCAGTCTGTCCCGCCAGATTCTGCCGACGTCCTCAGAATGTGTGCGCTCGTCTCTCCACGCAATCAAACGACCTCTCTGGACAGTTAGCGATAGATCTTAACAAGGGCCTGGAAATGGCGAGGGGAGGGGGGGGGGGGGGGGTTGCAAGGATCACAGCAGGAGGAACCATCTGAGGTGGTCAGGGGGATGGCCTTTTCCCAGAGAAGTAATCATGGAAAACCTTTTTTTTTTTCTAATTTAATATAAGCTTTAAAACTGATTTTATACCAATTTAAAATGACAAAATAAGCCTTTGAGCAATATCATGCATAAAAACTCACTGGCATGTTGCAACTCCTGAGTATTTTAGTGTGAGGCACAGTGCAAATGTTTGATTGACAAAAAAATAAATAAATAGAAAATTCAGACCAGTTTACCGAATGCCAAATCAAACCTGTGCTCCATCATTCACCCCCTGGCGAGCTCCCGGAAAGCACCACTGACATGTTGGGAGACCCCAGGGTTAGAAGATGGGAAGAGATAAAGGGACAGGACAGAGACAGAAAGCAACAAGCAAACAGATTGTCAGAAGACGGCAGCTAATCCACCGGCGGCAGACGTGATGGAGGCACGAGGGTCAGATCACAAACTTCCTGTTCCACTGTCAGAGATCCTGCAGGAACATACCAAGAGAGGAGAGCGCTCTAAAGGAGAGGAAACAGAATATCAGTGGCATGGATAGGAAGTGAGAGAGGAGAGAAGAGAAGAGAAGAGAAGAGAAGAGAAGAGAAGAGAAGAGAAGAGAAGCTCAGTGCAGTCAAGCTCTCCCAGCAGTTGTTGAAAAAGGTTTAAAAGCTAAAAACGCCTCCATGAGGCTTTTGCAGTTAAACTCAGTTTATCCTAAATGTGAAGAAAATGGGTGTTTTTATTATTAATGGTGTTACTTCTCTGGGTCACTTACCTAGGAAGCTTTTTTTGTTTCTGTGCGGACCAGGTTTCACTCCTCCTGTTGAGGCTGATGTTTCTTCTTTTACCTTATATATTATAAAAACTGGGCATTTATAGACATTTTAGACCTCGTTTACATGACGATATAAGTGAAAATGCGTAGTTTTTGTGTTTTTGTTTCAGAAAAGTTTCGAGTTTACAAACCATGTAGTTAGCACACCGAACCACGAGTTGGCGCTATTGTTTGATTTTGTACTAAAACCACACACACATGCGTGCAGATAATAATATGCTACAAAACACTAGCCATGGGAGTACATGAGCATTTGTATGGACAGACGATTAAGTTGGATTGTTATTACGGTAACTCTGAATAAAACTACCCTAGCCCAGGAGAATATGGACTGGGAGTCACGACACTCTGTAGGTCCGCCATTGTTGCTATTGTCCATCTACTGGGCATGTGCAGAAGAACTATTTACTACAGCCGTGGTTTTCAGGAAGTCTCGTTTTCACCCATTTACAGGGAAACTTTAAATTTTGCGTTTTCACTTGAAATTGTTGCCACATAAGCAGAGCCTCATCGACCATGATTGGATTTGCTTTTACTCTTAACGTTAATATATCCCTTCACACATCTCTGTTAGCTTCTCACACACTATGGACACAAACCAAGTGAAGCTGTCCCAACGATTTCTCTTTAAATGACACCTTTCATTCCTACATTCATTATGTGTCAAAGGTGGCTTAAGAAGCTCTCTGGCAATTTAGTGCTTGTCCTTATTCTCTTCATTGAACAGCGCTATTATATAAATGAATCAAAAGGATAAGATTTGAGACGATATTTAGCATTAATGTGGTATTTCATGGGTCCGTCCTTTTTGGAGGAGGTTCAGACTTCACCCTGAAGCCAATTCAAACCAAAAAAGGTATTATGAGCCCAATTGCGTGAGAATAATTTGTTTGAATTGCTATTGAAGCTATTGTCTTGCAGTAAGTATATTTCAAGGTGTTTTATTTCTTTTTTTAATTCAAGAGAATTTTATGACTTTTTCACCTCTTGTACCATTAAACAAGTGGTTAATATTAAGCCCGCATTCAAACTGAAAAACATTCATTTCCTCATGCAGTTCTCTCCATCAGTTGTGCTGTCTTTGTGCAGCTGCAGCTGTATTTTATTCAGTCAATCTGCTCAACATAAGTACCTGAAGTGGGGCAACGTTGATGACCTTTTTTTTTCGATGGCTGCCGCGGTGAATGACGGATTTAGACCTCCACTGATGACGGTTTTAAAATCAAACCCAGAGTGAATGTACTCGAAGACGATAGAGTCAACTGTGATCGGCTGTTGTGAAGCTGAACGAGTTTGTCAATGCAAGAGTTCAGGGATGCATTAAGCGACCTTGTTAAACCTGCTTTCTTAAACCCAAAGGATGTACATAAAGCCAAAGAAGGTTCCTCACATTATTCCTCACTGACTGAATGTACCCGGAGCAGTACTTTAACCCGCCAAGAGCTCACCAGCACTTATAAAATCAAATAAAGGAGTCGACAGAGGTAAGAAGTCGTCCACTTCACGCACCAAAACAGATGTGCTTCAGTTCTAATACCTGTCGGGTCGAGGGTTCTGATTGTTCATATGTCTTTGGTCAATGTGTTCATACTTGAATCTGTACTACGTTTGTCTAAAAGCACAGTCGGACCATGTCTTAGTGTGTTCAACAACTGAGCTACAGTAACAGACAATCTACTAGAGTTTATCCTAATCAAAAGAAACTTCTTTCCATCCATCCATCCATACTACTGATTTCCTCTTGAGGGTCACGTGACAATCCATCCATGGATATTCTACTGGAGCTTCCTCCCACTTAGTTTATTTCCACATCCTGCTTTTATTAGTGTTCATAGAACACTGAGGTTTCAAGACACAATGAATCAGATTATGACAGCAAATGCTTTGTAGACTTTAACTTAATGTTGAATGAATGCGACTGTAATGCTGAATCTGTTATGGTCACAGACGCTGGACAGTTCCAGGCCAATGGTGGGTGAAGTAGCAGCAGCGGTGTGTTCGTGGTCTACATGAAGACAAACGTCCAAGCGTTTCCAGTAACTGTTATTTTCACCCATTTCAATGGAGACAAAGTCGAAGCGTTTTCAAAAAGTTCCACCTTGGGAGTCTTTTTCATTAAATTACATTTTCAGTGGCTCCGTTTCAGTTGTTCCGTAAACAGACACCCAAAACACTAAGTGTTGGGTTTTCACTTGAAACTGTTGTGTGTAGACAACATTGATCTCACGGCAACTTACTCTGAACATCTTAGCTGCCCCAGAGCAGGTTATGTTCTGGATAAGAGCACGGTGAGTATAAAAACTCCGCCTTCTGACCATACTGACAAATCAGATCTCTTGGGAAATGACATGCCTACTCTTAGAAAATCCTGATTGGTGCGACGTTTCAGAGAAAGAGTTTTTAGAGCAATCTAATTGACATAACATAAAATAGAAACTAGAGGAAGAGCAGTGAGGAAGCTCTGTCCGACATGTTTCTGCTGTAATAAAGTGAAATCATGCGATCACAGTACAGTGCCTGACCGTTCACATTGTCCAACAAATTAATATCGTATAATCTCACCAAGTCGCGCATTAACAAGTGGGGAATTTTCTGGCTTTGGCTGTGGCAACTATGTTGCTTTTAGCCTGGCGGATGGGTTTTAATTCTTTATCTTGTCAGAGAGTAACTGCTCCTCTATGTTAAAGTAAGCTGCGCTGCGTGTGTGATTGGTGAGGCGCTGCAAACTCCGCCCCAAACTCCGCCCCTTTCGTGTGACCGCGCAGTGATCCCAGGAGGGAAAACTCTGGGTTTAACTATCGAGTTGTTCAGCTGCTTCGTTAGGTATGGGAATCGAAAACCGGTTCCAATTGATCAATTCCATCGGAAAACACCTTATATGTGTTCGATTCTTCTTAACGATTCATTTCCAGCACGACGTGAAGTCGCGTTGCATTACGTCACACACTGCGACGCAGACCTCCCTCAACCAGGAGAAAACATGGAGAGGAAGAAGGTCTAAAGTGGGAGACGATAAACTACAAAATATTACGATCGAGTAATACATGTTCCACTCACCACGTCCTGAATCCACAGAGTCCACAGCCTCTCGCCTCACAGCCACAAGGTCCAAGTTAAAAAAAAAAAAAAAAAAAGTCTTGGTTCAAATCCCGGCAGGAGCCTTTCTGTGTGGAGGTTTCATGTTCTCTCTCCGTGTTCTCTCCTACTAATGAGGGACTTTTAATAAATGAACTCTGCCGTCAATCTGTCCCGTGTAGTGAATGTCTGCTCCAACGAGCCGACAGCGTAGACATATGCTAGTAGATCTTAATTATATGTGGGAGCCCTAGTTGTCACAGATTTAAACGCTCTACTGGAGTATGTCTACTATGTAGACATACACAATCAGGAGAGGTCTACTACTGTATGTCTATGTATTAGATCATTTAGTGTTGAAAATCCCCTCACAAAAAGCACCAACACAATATGAAAACAGCATTCCCTGCAGACCAAGAGAACTCGTTCCTCCTGCTACGTCACTTCCTCATTCCTCTCCAGTCTCTAACCTCCCAGAGAGGGTTAACTTGTCAACAGCACAAAATTTGACAAAGTGTAAATTCCAGGGGGCATCCAATGAAGGCTAATACACATTTGACTGTTCTTTTTTAAGGGAATAATTATAATTCAAGTTTCATCTTAGGAAAAAATTTAATTGTTCCTTTTGGTGCAGAAGACTGTAAAACTACATGTTTTCCCCTCAAAACAATACTCCGGAATTGTTAGATGAATTGATAAAATCTTATTAATTCCCACCCCTAGTAATCTACCTGTTAATTCTCCTTTTAAAAAAAAAAAAATAAATAATAATAATAATAATAATAATAATAATAATAATAATAATAATGATAGAAAGAAAAAAAAAATCGATAAGAGAATCGATAAAGAATTAAATCGTTAAACAGAATCGAAAATGGAATCGGAATTGGAAAAAATCTTATCAATTCCCATCCCTATGCTTCGTGTTATCAAGATTGTCTGGGCAAGTTAACCCAGGAAACAGAGCGATATCCTGGGTATGTTTATCACCGGTCGTACTTTAGGCCCCAGAAAGGGGTCAACAAATAAAATGTATCATTCTTCTTAAGAATAAATGAGTATTATGTGAAGTAGCTATAGTAACTCGACAAAGTCTCAGCAGGCAAAGGGCAAACATGCAAACTCAACATAAGGTCTGATGAATGTGGAAGACATGGTGACGAGATGGTTAACACGCTTTAAATCTACAAGCCGCTTTCTGTCCATCAACTGATTTATTCAAGAGTGATTAAACCGAGCCTATATCATAACATAGTTGATCATTAAGATTAAATAAATTAAAAAGTGCTCAAGGATTATAATTCTAAATCACCTTCTTAATGAGATTTAAAGCTTAACTATGAATTTAAAACCATCACTTCAAACTCAAAATCAATTACCTTATAACTTGATTAACAATGTTCTTCCCTTTTTGTGGCATCATTTTCTTTACTACTGATGTAATATATGGAAACAAAATGATTCAAGACCAGAGCGGGAGTAACCAATATTTAATGGAATAGCATGGTGGTAAATTATACCGCGGAGATGCCCCATTATGGCGCGTTTCAACATAAACGACATACTTCATTTTAAAGATTGGATCTCAGGTGGGATAACTTTAATTTATCCTGATGCCTCAGCACCCCACAGAGTGCCATTAATGCTGGCGAGAGGACACTAAACACAGGCTGCAACAGGCCGTCTTTAGACTAATATCAGATGTTTACGCCAAAGGACTCCCAGTCCTCACCGAGTCCCCCGAGTACACATGATCCACAGTCAACGGCATTTCCATTTACTGCAGAGGAATAGAAATGACACTGTTAAGATTTAAGTTGCACCTTTATTTCCCCTGAGGTTACGCACAGCATCCGACGTGTATTCACATCACACCTTCAGATCGGAAGAACGCATAATGCGGAATATAAGGACGCTGATTTGGAAAACAGCGGCGATGTACATTTTGAAAGCCATCGTGTTAAAGGTGCCGGGACTAAAGAAGGCGCAAAGGACGTGAATGCCAGATTAGATTGCTCATTAAGATGAGGATGTTCAACAGCGGCGTCTGCGTGTGCTTTTCATGTCGAGTCAAATCAGTCGGTTTTTAAATGATTTTACAGCGGCGTTGCACCATGCTGAGTTAATCTCATAAGGACATGAAGCTCTGTTTGTTTCTCACATGAAGTCTGTATCACAAAAAAAAAAAAAAAAAAAAAAAGAAATGTATTCAGCAACCGATCATGCCAATGTTTTCATTGCACCATTGGGAGACAGCTGAGAAGAGAGGCCTGTGAGGAGAAGAGAGGCCTGTGAGGAACCGAGGCAGTCAGCGCACGTTCAAATCCCTCTTCATTGACTGATAATAAAAAAAGAAAAAGAAAAAGAAAAATCGAGCACTGGCCTCCAGTCACACACAGACTATTTTCTCAACTGCTTGATTTTCTGCTGGTGTCACTGTGACCAGCTTGGCATTGGCACCGTCACAAAATGAGTCTATTCTGGAGAGAGAGAGAGAGACACACACACACACACACACACACATATACGTGTGTTTATGTATACACACGTCCGCACAAGAGCGCACACCCGAGCCCGGAGACATAATGAAGGGTTCAGGCATGCTTTCGCCAAAGCCTTGGCCCAAAGTTGCCCCATCGGCATTGCATGAATAATGGATGAATGCGCGCTGGGTGCCATCAAATAATAACAGACTACTCAGACGCACCCGGGCACACAACCACCTACCCACCCCCGCACACACACGCAGACAAGTTAGGGCCCCCAGCCGTGAACTCCTGCCATGTGGGAGGGGAACCGTGAGCGCAAAATGTCAGAGTTGAATAATTCTGTTTCTGTAGGATTATTTAATCTCAAAGTGGGTGGGTGGGTGGGGCCATGCGGGAGTCCATATGAAGGTCTGTCAACGAAAATAACTTTCTCCAAATGTTACTCACCAGCTGGTAAGAACACGAAGGACGCAGCTGAAAACAACTGGAGAGAACTTTGTTCCGCAAACAAGTCAGACCGAGGAGGAGAGAAAAAGAAAAAAAAAACATTTGAAATGAGACTTTTTGTTTTTTCTTCTTCACATATTCGTCTTCTCTTGCAGCACGTGATGACATTCATGATTACATGCGGTGCTTCTGCTCTGCAAAATGTGCAAATGCCATGCATGTGCTATATATTATGCATGATGCACTTTTCCTGCTCAGGGGTGTCAAACACATTTCAGTTCAGGTTCAGTTTGTGGTTTGCCGGCCGGATCGGAGCCTCTTGCGAGCCGGTTTTGGCCCACTGGCCTTATGTCTGACACCCCTGCCCAAGTTTATCCATTTCCCCAAAGGAAGAAAGGAATTAAAAGCCACGGCCTCAAAATTTCTTGCTCGTTCCCTGATTTTGTCAATATGAAGATGTTGAATTGATATTTCATTGTTGACAGCCACGTTCATTTTTAACCAAGTGAGCCGGAGAAAGATTCCTGTAAAAAGCGTCACAATGAAGGCTGAAGGAAAAAAATTCAAGTGTTGTTGCAAAGCCATCCAGTCATTAGATTCCAAACATCCTCCTGCACCATGCTGACAGCATCAAACATGCAGACAGAGTCATAAATGACAATCATTAGCAACAAGATGAACAAGACGTTCTGCAACAGATGGTACGCCCCCCCCTCGGAGCCCAGATCTCCACTTCATGAAGTCAGTACGAGAATAAATGAAAAAGACTACAACTATTGACACAGGCTAAAATCCACAAAACAAGTTTAGAAAACCCAACAAAATTCTATAAAGTCTAAAAATATTTCATCGTTTGGATTTCGAAGGACTCGTTAACGGGGCAATGATTGAGAACGCGAAACTTTTGTCGCATTTGTGTTCACGCAGTGTTTTGGAAATGTCCACACGAATGTCTGTGTACATCCATTGTTAATGTTTAGTGTATCGTCTGCTGCATGTGTGTGTGGTTTCATGACAAAAGCAACAGCAGCAACTCGTGGCCTGGCATGCTAACTACATCATTTTGAGTGTTTCTGCTGTATCCGTGTAAACGTGAAACTTTTCCAAAACGAAAACGAACGAAAAAGGGTGTTTTCACGTGAAACCTCATTGTGTAAACTGGGCTTATATTGAACCAGTATTGTAATTCTAGGTGGAGGGTGTATGAGGCAGATAGCACAGGGTGCCACATGGTAAACGTTTTAAGCCCACACTAAAAACTAAAACAAGAAGTGTAAAGACAAAATGAGCAAAACAGAGAGAAGAGGAGAAATGAACAAACAGGCAGGTTGCTGGTCAGAAGAGGTTATCCACGGATGGACGGGCAGATGAAGTGATGGAGAGACGCCTGGTTCGAGCAAAGCCAGAGTACCAGCCGCAGAGCCAGGGGTGGGAGCAAGCCAAGCCCGGGAGCTGCAGCCCAGCCCCGGGTCAGTCTGCTCCAAACTCCCCCACTGATCTCCACCCAATTAGCATGGAGTTCCATCTGCTGCCTGGAGTCACACACACACACACACACACACACACACACACACACACACACACACACACACACACACACACACACACACACACACACACACACACACACACACACACGTGGCACACTGGCATCAACACAAGAACACAGACACTCTCCCACACAGAGATGCAAACATGCTGACACACACACACACACACACACACACACACACACACACACACACACACACACACACACACACACACACACGCACACACACGGAGTTTCCATTACCCATAACAATTGCTCAGTGACAGGATAAGTGATAGCCTCGTCCAGCCTCCTGCCAATTATAGCCTAATGTGAAAGAGACTGATTCACTATCGCTCTCACACTGTTTGCGGCCGTGTGAGTGTGTGCTCGCATGTACATATGTGTGTAACTTGTAGAGAGCTTTCTGTATTTGCAGTGGTGCTGTGTTGCAAACATCTGTGGCCAGGCCCAAACAGAAGGCTGCTCCTTTCTATCCTGGCTGCAGGGTCTATGTCTCTCTCTCTCTCTCTCTCTCTCTCTCTCTCTCTCTCTCTCTCTCTCTCTCTCTCTCTCTCTCTCATTTTGAACCCCCCTCTCCATCTTTCTAGGCCTTTCAATCTCACCAGCGATCAATATTTAACAATATACCCCTTACTGGTAGACAAAGATGGAACCTCACAGGAGGGATGAGGAAGACAGAGTCTGGAACGCTTGAGAAAAAAATATCTTTGAAATTTGTTCATGTTTGTGTCAACATTCAACTCTGACATGAACGTACAGATGTGCGAACACCGACGAGAGGTGCCAGAAGGCATACATCCATAATTAGAAGCTCTGCCATGAGACCAGTAGCCTGCTTTTAACACGAGTGGAGAATTGGCAAAAAAATACAATAATCAAGACAACCCCCTCCAGGAAGTGTTTGCGAAACAACTCTGTAATTGAACCGAATCAATTCACAGTATGTGATCAACATGGTCAGTGACCAGCCTTCACCATTTGTAATTACCAGCATAATTAACTCTCACTCATCTCAATCCCCCCTTTTCAATTCTCAACGTCACTGCAATTAAGTATAATGTGCAGTTTTACTTTTCATACACTTCTCTACTTCATTGCTGCCGAATGATAACATATATTCACAACAACAATGAGAACATGTGTAAAATACTCATGGCACATTTGATGTACACTCAGATACCGTAAATTATACTCATATGGTGTTGAATAATACAAAAATGTATGTTCATAGGCAGTACATGCCATCAAAGCCGTATATAAATCAAATAAGTCATCGTTGAATAAATATATGACATAAAGATAGTAAATCAGTGAACACATAACAATGTACATACATACATACATACATACATACATACATACATACATACATACATACATACATACAATGCAGAAAAGTGAATTTCATAATTCATACTATATTGTGTTTTCTGTATCAATGTATTATTGTCACAGGTTTTTGTAAATGTTTGTATTGCCCAAACCTGATCATTGCAATATTATTAAGAAAATGATTAAAATCTCAACACGGGGGTGCCAGGGGATGGGTGTCCTGTGTCCTCTAGGCCCCTGACACATCCCAAGCTGACATTGACCAAGGCTCCGGCCGGGTCTGTGTGGGACCAGAGTGTATGGGTTGACCCCTGGGCGCCCTGGAGCCATGTCCAGCCATGTCCGGGGGTGGGGGTGGGAATTGATGCACTCTTGCAATGCTCCTTCTGGGTGGGCGTCGGGGTGCCTCGGAGGTGGTGGCCACTATGTCTCTGAGTCTCTGGGCTGGTGGCCGTTCTCTGTGGTCCTTCAGGTTTCTGGGTGTCGCATCCTGTGGGTGATGTTGGTCTAGGGAGCACTGCCTCCCCTGGACCGGACCTCAGGACTCTTTTGGTAGCCCCACCTGCATGGGTGAAAATCACTTCGACTTTTGACAAGACCCACGGACGTGCAGAATCCCCCCAGGACTCACTGGGCATAGTTGGAAAACACTGGTTATCTGTATCTGTCATCTTGGTGGAGACCTAGACCACTGGTCTAATTGTAGACCGAGCACTTATTAACAATGCGACCTTTCACCTTTAGGGAGGGCTGGCGAGGTCACTAAAATGCAAAAAAAAAAAACACCCATGATGATCACTGATTCTCCGAGAGCTTGGCGAGTTGGAAATGTGAAACTGAGGCCTTTTTAGAGAAAAAAGAAAAAGGAAAATGACTCAAATCTGCACCAACCAAAACTGTGGGTTTCTAAATCTTTGACACGACGCCCTGTGATTGAACTGAGATATGGAGAGCGGTGGAGCTTTTAATTCCAACCATGTTCTCATTTTCCTTCAAAGCAGGAGCTCGACTCTTCTCCAGTTTTTTGCCAAACATAAAATGAGAAGATTGATACAACTCTTATAAAGCTGCCAATCAGTTTATCGCACCACAGAAAACACAAATACTGAATCTGACTCAGGGTCACAGGATCGGCTCTGCGGTACTTTTAGAAGCTCATTAAATACCCTGTTGGATCTTATTGGTTTCTCCAGTGCACAGTGTAGGACACTACATTTTGGTTAGTGTGAACACAAGCTCACTACCAAAAAAACTTAAGACACATAAGTGTAGATGGACGATAGGTCTGATGTTGATACTTGGACATTTAGATTTAATCTGTTGGCAGTAACAAATCCAGACATTGTGTACAGGATTAGTTTTTTTTAAGATTATATTATTTTCGGTTTTCAGTGGTAGTTTTTGGCAGATTTATCTTCCTCTGCCCATCTTAAGCATTTCACTTTAGATTACTCTGTTCATATGCTGTTATGTAACTAACCTGTTGGTAGTTAATTAACCAAAGTGGTTGCAAAATACTTCTCAATGTATTGTAGTAATATGACTTACTTTTCAAGTCTTTTGTTAGCCCTGTCCCATTTTTTTTTGGTTTTGTTTTTTTTATTCTAAATGAAATAAGCAGGAATTCTTACTTGTGACACCTGATTTGTTGTCTGCTTTACTGATAACAATGTATTGATTCATGGAATTAGAAAATTGTTGAGTCCTTGTATATTCCAATGTATTGTTCTCTGTGCACGTGTGTGGTTTCCTTACAAAAATAAAAAAAAACAGCACCCACTAGTGGCCCAGCATGAAAATTACATCATTTTCAACATGTCTGTGTTGCAGTGTAAACACAAATTGTTCAAATATTAAAACGAAAATGTAAAATCTATGCGTTTTCACTTGAAACGTGTAACCGGGGCCTTTAACTCTATATACTACAATGACTTGCTGCTGCAAACTGAAATAAAATGTGACAAACCGCAGCTCTAAAGCCTTGAAATGTTGTACGATCACCGTAATCCAAACATCTTCCTGGAAACTGTTTATATTGGAACCATCTTTTTCCCAAAGAAATGAAAATGGGATAATTCAGCATAACGCTGTTTACACTCTCCATGAAGAGACGCTCTATTGGGAGGGGATGAAATCCATCTTTCTTTTGTGTTTTTGCGAGCGCTGAAATTGCGGAAACAGCTATATTTAAATCTCGGTGTAAAACATCGGATGATTGGGTATGAAAAGATGTTTCATTTCTTTTATTTGTTGGGGGAAAAAAAAATCACCTTTTACATAAACCCTCATATCTCAGGATTACATCACTGACTGTAGTAATCCATGCAAAAGCTGTTCATAGTGAAAATCAGATTGATCACTCAAAACACAAACATCCTTCGGTAACGACAGAAGTAAATCAACTAACAGGATATAAATGAAGTATAAAGAGTTCTTTCTGTAAAGGTTCTAAATGTTAAAGATTTTATCGTTTATCTCAATGTACGCTCTTCTTGTTTATTGTCATGTTGTGAACAAACTGAAAAAACCGTGAATCTGTATTTGGGGCTCACTGTCGGCTCCTTCACTGGACTGGAACAGTGACTCGTTCACACTTGCTTAACTGTAATATTCCCCTCCCACCACTAGTTGGAGCTACATCGCCATCATACAGCAGTCCACCTTGCTGTGGTAGTATTCAAGTATTCATGGAATGGCAAAACGTTCAAAGAAATGAGAACAAGCTACCATGTCGGGAAAAAATTTAAAATCGCTTCAACCCAGCAATGTCAAACTGAACCAACCTAAGTATTGGTGTGTTAATCTCTCAAGGAGTCGCCCCTTAAGACCTCTACATACCGCGTTTTAACTATCCCTGACAAAAGATAACAATCGTGGGGGAATCGTGGATATATCTGGTCTTGGCTCTAAATCAGTGGTCGTACGTCACACTGTAAGACCGGTTCAAGGACGGCCGTTGTCATCGTCTTGCGACCAAAGACAACTTGGGATAAAGGTCCGACAGTGTCAGAAATTTTGTGTGATTGAACTAACTAACCAATAGAAATGCAGTATGGAATGATGTATTGATCAGCGCAAAACTGGCCTTGAACCCAAATAGATGCGGCTTCAATTGCAAAACGCTTCAGAAAAAAGTAAGTGGGATGTAAACAAAAACTCAAAACACATAAATGCCAAAAGGGCGAATGTTGATGTTTCACTGATGTATTTTTTGTGAATGGATGGCACATGCATATGACACTTTATTCTTCCACAGTCGCTTTGACTTCCCTACATTGTAGGCTGCCATTCAGCTTGCGTTTTCATCGTCCAATCTGCACACAGCAAACTCCAATCTTCCCAAAAGTGTATCAGATTCATGTCGTCCGGCGTAGCTCGCTGTGAAATTTTAAGATTGTTAAAAATCACCGGCCTAAGACAAGAGAAGCAACAAATTTCCACAAGCTTCTTTTATTTTTACTGGTTGGATTTCGGTCGACCGAGTTTAGTTTTTGGTCCGAGTGTGGTGCGACAGTGTCGGTGCACAAGCCAAACTAGGTTCTTTATAAATACAGGAAGAGACATCAAACACACCAAAAAAATTTTTTTTTAAAGTATGCCATGTAGAGTAAATGATAAAAGTTCCCCTTCAATATGGCAATGATTACCTGTAATTGCTACACATTTTACCAACGTATTTATTCTCATGGACATTATTTAATCACCTCCTGTACCCACCACTGTTTTTATTTTTCTTGACTGTGGCATGGAGTAATTGACTCAATATTTGTACTGTCTGAAAGTAAAATAAAGTCTAAAATTAAAACATCATAAATGAATATGTTGGCTCCACTGAAAGCCCATAATGTTGCACGTGGAGGATGAAAGCCTCCTTTACAATGTTGTTCATGTCAATACATCCAGGCAGGAAAGCCATCATAATGGAGGCTGTAAAAGCCACGATGGGGCTTTTCCGAGTCTTTTCACAAGGTTTTTATGGCCCTGTTCCTGTCCATTAAACCTCAAGTCCTCGCTGCGAGCACAAGCTTGCATGCAGCTTTTTCATGAATTTAAAAAAAATAAAACACATACAAACTGCTGAATCTTATCCCTCACTCATTTTCAATAAACTTGACCTGAGATTTATTTGGAGACGCCACATCTCTGTTGCGTCTTAAATAAGATATGACCTCACAATGTGTACCTGCGGGGGGTAGAAGTTAATGTCCCACCTTGTTTTATTAAGGTCAACCGCTGACATTTTTAATTTGGGTTAGTAAAGTAGAGCTCATGACAGAATAATGACGTGTTGACGCAACACAGGCGCTGACGTGAGATGTCTGAATAATTCATGAGGATTCAGTAAAGATGCTTTGTCCCCGCACTGAGGGAATTTGGGTACATGATGGTGGGAGGATGGAACACGGCTGTTACTTGTATCGTTTTTTTTTTTTTTAATGCAGTCTTAAAGCTTCAATAAAAAGGGCAAAATGTGGAAAATTGCCACGCTGCTTTCATTTCCGACGCGTCTCAAGAGGGAAATCCGCAAGTTTCAGTGAGAAAACAGAAATGTAAAAATGTGAGGGATTTCTGTAAGAAGTGGAGAGCAACACAGTGGTAAAGTGGTGAAGGCTTTCCGTCTCTGGAGCCACGCGTGTTGCCTCCGCTGGCTCCACATCAAATCCGGCTCCAAACTACAATTTCTGCTTCTGCTTTCCAGCGTCTCATATTAATGAACCTCGGAAACCGTTTCCCCTTTATGAGAGGCCCGTTGCCTTCCAGAAGTCAACACTGGGCGAAACACTACACAACGCACTCATGTGCGCTAATTTATTTTTGAGTTCGATACAAGCCCGTGGAGCGGTGTGTACTCCTTCCAGACTTTCACCTGAACTGCACGCTCCGTTCCTTCCCTCCTCTCGCTGATTATTACCGACTTGAATTCGCATTGGCAGCGCTTCCAAAAGCGATATGACCTGAATTTAACACTGCAAACTGAAACAGAGCGAACCAGCGTGTGTTATAAGTGGACCTCTGTTTTAACATATACCCGCAGGGCGTCACGTTAAGATACTAAAGCGGAGCGCTGCGACCGTTCACATCCGGGAAAACTTTTCTTCAAATCCGACTGGACTCACATATTACATGTTTAAGAAGTTTTTTCTTCCGTTTTAACTTCTGAAAAGAGTAGCAGCTTGGCTGTACCTCTTTACCCACACAATCTGTACTTAGTTTGCTGCTTCCATCCAACTTCTGGTCAACTTTTATTATTATTATTCATTACTGCATCACTGCTTTGCTTTCTTTGCGGTCTTATCAGGAGACTGGCCAGACAGTTCCCATCAGTATTGTATATTTGTATTCAGAGATGCCCGGATTGTATTACTGGAAGGTGCCAGTCAACTGAAGCACCTTTTTAATACACAGGAAATAATCTGATGTATCCACACTACCTTGTTCCAAAACACTTATATTCATGAGGTTGGTTCTTAATCAGAAAGAGTGAGGCCCTAATACATGAAGTGAAATTGAAAAACTTCCATTGCATTCTGGGGGCCCATTTACACAACGACAATGCTGGGAATCACTGAGAACACAACTTTTTGAAAGCGGTGGAACTTTTCCAGAACTCCATCTCCACGGGCACTTGGTAGTTTTAGAGTTCACAGTCACCGCAATAACAATCCAACTTTGCCGTATGTTCATACAAATGTTTACAGCATATTGTTCTCTCCTGCGTGTGTGTGTGTGTGTGTGTGTGTGTGTGTGTGTGTGTGTGTGTGTGTGTGTGTGTGTGTGTGTGTGTGTGTGTGTGTGTGTGTGTGTGGTTTCATTAAGAAAACAACCAACGTTGCCAATTCGTGGTCTGGCATGTTTTTACATCATAATCAGCGTTTCAGCCATCTCCATGAAAAACAAATAGTGAAACTCCAAACTCCAAAACGATGTTTTTACACTTGAAATGTTGTCGTTTAAACAAGGGCCAAAATGCATGCGGAAAGTAAAACAAATATATTTTAGTTCATGTATGAAAATATAACTTTGCAAAATTTCAGTCAATGAACACAAACCAAAGTATATTCACAGTTCACGGTTACACATCGATACATTCATCAACATCAGCTATGAAGTGCAGTACAGGACACGCCTATTTATCTATTTACTATAGCTAACGCTGTAAATATAGTTTTTATTGTGACTATTTTATGTTACTTTTCCATTTCATATTCCCATTTTATTTAATTATTTATGCTTTGGCCTTGACTGGGCCTTGAGTATTATGTAACATGTACTGGCGTGTCAAAGAATCCTCGAATCTTTGATGTCCACTGCTAGTCTGCTGAACCAACAAACAAACTGAAATAAACAGAAATGTTACTTTGCTTCAACCAATTCCTGTTATTCAGCGGTGCTCCTCCCTGCGGCAGTGCTCAGGTAGTTCGCAGTTTTAAAACAGTATAGTGGGACATTGGAGAGAACGTCACAATGCGTCAGCGTGTTCATAAGGTAGTTATGTCGGCTGTTAATTAGGCTTGTATGGTATATCACAGATTTACATCACAAAAGACTGACTGAATGGTAATAAATGATGTACATTATTTATGGTGCAAATTCAAAATAACATTGAATTTGAAAAAGAAAAAAACTGAAAGAGCAAATTTCAAAAACTAAATTGCTTGACAGTGTGAATGATTTCACTGCTGGTGGCCACAGACCAGATGTTGCACAAATGATGAAACGTTGCAGACGATGGATTTACAAATTTGGACTTCAGCTTGGCGACTTGGAATAACACCTTGGCATTTTATTTTATTTTTTACATTAAAAAAATATTATATGATACACCTTGAAAGAGAAATGTGACTAAATTGGATGCATCTACAAATAAATGAATACATTGGACACCAAACCGTTGATTCTCTCAATGACCTTCAATGTGAAATCGCCTGCAGAAACTGCTGCTGTAGAGTGGAGAAAACTGCTTAGCGATCATTTGAAAACAGGAAGACACAAGACCTAACGCTCTGCTCGTGCAGCAGCTATAATACTCACAGCCAGTTGAAGCAGCCGGGCGGATGGAAGCTGGGATGTCGAGACGGTTCAGGAAGTGAGGAGATGATCCAATGGCTAACGGCTACAACCAGACTCGTGAAGGTGGAAGATCGGGATCTTTTATACGTGTCCTAACATCCTCGGAACGCCTCATATTTTTTTATCCTGGAGGAAGCAAACTAAATAACAGCGAAGGACTCATACTCGTGTGGTTTTCTGTGCCAAGCGTATTTCAATTACAGCTTTACCACAGTTTACAAAAAAGTAATTCACTTAATAGCCGATTTTATGGCTACAAGTGCAATTATCCTGGCACCAGATTTTCCTTTTCAAAGCTTGGGTTTCGGACAATTTATGTTACTATAGTTAATGTTATTTTTCTCGATCCAATTTAAAGGACTGATACCATTCCAACTGGCAGAAACTACATCTTCCTCAGCCTGTCATGTTTTGTAAATTGTCCACAGAAGTGGATTGATGGTGTTTCGATGTAAATGATTTATTAGTCTGAAGTCGGTAGTAGAGCTGTAAACGGAGTTACCAAAGTACAGTTCAGTGCCTTTGCTGTCAGCACTGAGTTTGTATCATTAGGACGAGTTCTGTGCTCGCAGGGTAATTGTCTAAGAAATTAACATTTTTGGTAGAGAAGTGTTGTTTCTTTGTGTGTCAGGGGCAATTACATTTGAATAATCTGCTGAAATATGACAAATGGCATAGTAATTACTTATATATAAGATAACAGATTAATTCAATACTGAGTGTAAAGTCAATAATATTGATGCAGAAACCTGCAGAACCTGACTCGGAGGTGCAGAGCTTCTGCTATTCCGGTTGGTGTTAGGGGACAGAAAGAGAGGAAAAGGCAGCGACAGAGAGCAACAGGTGAACAGACATAAAGCCACGTGCTTCAGAATACAATGAACAGGATGTTTCTTGCAAATACTGTCATCTTAGTGGCCAATGAATCAAAAAAATAGGACGTTGGCTCAAAGCTTTGAACAGTACAAAGCTCAAGTCTTATTTTTTAATCACAAACGTGTAAATTGGTGCTTTCAGAAAATATTTGCACAATTTTGGTGAATTTGTAGTCGAAGCAACCCCGTAGCTACGCTGCCCGGCCCCCTCCATTTTCTTCCCCACGAGCAGTGCTTGAGTAAGAGGGGCAGTTTCAGGACTGACCTGCAGAGCGAGACGCACCCCTGCACCGGGCTTCATTAGACGAAAAGACGTGGATGCAGTTATCAGGTCACGCGTTCAGCAAAAACTTCCACAGATCAACTCGAGCCGCCACGCCGGACTCCTCTGGCCTGCTCCGGCTCTGAATGGAACGCCGTGAATGTTAACGTTACACTTCAGCTTCACGCGACGCGGCTCACCGTGGAATTTCTAAATAGTCGACGGATGACTGGCGGGTTTCTATTTTCACGGCTACCACCCGAGGCACCGGCACGCGAGGAGGTGTCAGAATCTCTGCTAAATGTGTCAACATCATAATTATATTATTTACAAATAAACACAGACAAATTTGCCTTGGCAAAGTACCAGCGAAGACCTTCAGACACCTTGCGTGCTGGAGACATCCCCAGTGACCAATTAGCCAACTTAGCAAAGTTTGCAAACGGCGAAGAAAAATGAGAACTTGCCTCCCTAAAGCAGTGCCGCCTTTTTATTAATAATTTCAGTAATTAATCAAAGATAAACAGTAAACTACCGAGGAATTAAGGACATTGAGAAATTAAAGTCAGGTTGTGAGGCTGCATGATTATTTGTATTCTTTGTTTTATTCACAGGTGGGTCAATATAATAAAGGTAGCCATCATCTTTACATTTTCTAACCTACTTATAAAATCAGAGGATAAAGCAATAAGAATTACAAATTGCTTGTAGTTAACCTTTAGACAATTCAACAAGGAAAATAATTTGTTTTGGAGAGGAACAGCTATTGTTATGTGTTATGATTATGCAGCGTGAGTCATTTCCATGTTGTTTGTATTTTAATGAGAAATATTTTACATACTTTTTTATAAGTCTTGTTTGACATGTAGAAGTTACTTTGCAGGATTGCATGGACTTAATAAGCTTTAAAAAAAAATCTATTTCAATTCCACCAGGACGATAAATTTCACATTGGTACATCAATGTGAAGTATGTTAAGATCACACATTGATTCCCTTTAACCAGCTTGATGCTTCTCTTACTTTTCTTGGGTCCACTCTCATTCCGAGGCAACAGAAAGCAGAGGGTCAGGTGGAATCGGAGAATCAGCGGGGGGGGGATTTACTGCCGGTCTTTTTATCACAGTGAGCAACAACTTACACGGCAAGACAACAAGCTTTGCGCTGACACACAGGAATAACAAATGAGTGATTATAGAATGCTAAGCCCTGTTTGCACAACTACTTTTCAATCAAAAATGCATTTTTTTATTTTTTTGCAGTTTTGCACAGCGAAGTTCAGAAAGAAAAAAAAAAAGACATCTGTTTGCACGGCGACAGCAGAAAATAAAGTAGTTAGCAGGCCAGGCCATGAGTTGGCACTGTTGTTTGTTTTTGTAATGAAATCACACACAAATGCTCACAGAGAACAATACGGTATAAACCTTAACAATGGGATTATTTGGACGTTCCTATGGACGGACGATGAAGTTGGATAGTTATTGCAATAACTCAACTATAAAACTGCCAATAGGGATTATAAAGGTTGAATATGAACTGGGAGTCATGACACTCTGGAAGCCGCCATGTTTGTTTTTGTCCATCTGCTCGCACATCTGGAGAAGAACTATTTGGCAAGGCTGTGGTGCGCATGTGTGGTAGCAGTGTTTCTGCAGTCCACAAGGAGGCTGGGCCAGTACGTTTACAGAGAGGATAAAGTTGAGCTGTTTATACAGCGACAGAGGCCAAGCGCTTTGGAAATGTTCCGCATTGGGAG
Source organism: Lipophrys pholis (assembly GCF_963383615.2). Lineage (NCBI taxonomy): Eukaryota > Metazoa > Chordata > Actinopteri > Blenniiformes > Blenniidae > Lipophrys > Lipophrys pholis. The sequence continues at coordinate 7,946,212 of NC_137628.1, forward strand.
CCGTTCTCCAAAAAGTTGCGTTTTCCGTGGCTCTGTGCACAGTTGTCATATAAACGGAAGTCTTGAAGCTCAGATGGGCTAAAAATATGTGTTTTTTTTTAAATAGACACGTCTGCAAATTCAGTTTATCAGGAAGCAAATCTTCGGTTACAGCAAAATGAATCAATTCATCAAGTGTCAAACCTCAAAACATAAATCTCACTTTGTTAGGTATAATCTTAAGCGGGTTAGCGATGGAATCCGAGGATGACTCACATGTCCGCAAGCTCACTGTAAAAACAAGCACACATACGTGTAAGCCTTTCAAATCTGAGGGTGAGAATACAGCATAAAACAATGATCATGTGAAAACACAGTGATGTTACACATCAAATTGCGTCAGAAAACTTTGACAACAATAATATATATACCATGTTCACGCACTTGCCCCCCCCCCCCCCCCGCGCTTGCCACTTGTTTGATGCCAATTCATTGCGCACACACAAAACAAACAATGAAAACAGACACTTGACAAATTATGAGGCTATGAAGAGTCATCAATTACAAAGAGAAGACTAAATAATAGTCTCTTTCCATGCTCCCTTTGTGCCTCGGTGTTCTGTTTTGTTGGTCTCGAGGTCCTCGAAACAGTCCAAGAACATGTGTGTCCAGTTGATTGGCGACTCTAAAATTGGATCTAGGTGCGAACAAATGTAGGGGTGATTGTCTGTCTCTCCCGTTTGTTTACTAGGTGATGGACTGGTCTCCTGCCTTTCAGTCAGTGTCAGCCGGGCCCCTGCAAGCCTCGTTTAAATAAAGTGGGCACAAAAGATGGAAAAAAAGGGATACTTGTTGAGTTTTTACTTTTTTTTTGTTACTATAAGTCGGCTTTCGATTTCAACCTCTTCAGTGTAAATGCCATGGTACGTACATGTGAGAGAATTCCTATATTTTAGTATGATTGGCGTCGGTGGTGTGGTGGTTAGTAATCTCGTTTCATGCACTCCCTCGCGTTTCGCTTTTCTTTCAATTTTTTTTTTTTTCCCAGTTGTGAGGTTTCTTCAGTGCAAGCACTCAAATCTCATGAGTTCAGCAACACACGAAGAAAGAAAGACGAGGCTGTAAGAAGCATACACAAGAGAGCTACGAGGCGTAAAGGCTGAACATGTCCACCGGCTGCCTCTCTGTTTATCTGCCTGCTTTTTCTTTTTTGAGGTTGGTTGTCCAGTTTTGTGATTATTTGTTTGGATTTAAGGGTGTATTTTAGTTTAATTGGAGGGTCCACTGTACCCGTGAGGCCTCCATCATTTGTTTGGCCGGACCCCGTCACTTTATTTTGGGTTGATTGCTTAACCCTAAAGTGATGTTTGTACAAGTGTCAGTATTATAAGTTTAGTAGAGTTAGTTTCTAAATGCAAATAGATAACAACAACAAATACGGTTAAGCTTCGTTGACACAGACAGACGTCACTCTGGCAGGAACCATCAATCCATTGATCCACCCATCTTCTACTTTATCCAACCTGGGGTTGCAGTGGGCAATTCCATTTCACTGCCCATGAAGTACATCCTGGTCATGTAATGTTTAGAACGGGAAAGTGGTAGAATTCTGAGTCACACAGGAAGCTCATGCAAACACCACAAAAACCTGCGAGCTGAATCAGTCCATAACTGTCAGAGAATGATAAAACTCTCCATAGTTATATATACGTTATATTAAAGTGATGATAGTCCTTGATAGTCATACCACTTTTACAGTTTTACTAATGACTCCTGCAATGATCCTACAGAGAGATGTTTTGCCTTTTTTTTACCAGAATTGTGAGGAAACATTTGAAAAATCTGCATGAAAAATCTGCAAGAAAAACAAGGAAAAAAAAAAGACAGACAAGAGAGAGCGAGAGAAAAAGAGAGTAGCGCGAGAGTGTGCTTTCGGATGTGGTGGAAATCAAATGTGGCAGTTGAGCACATAAAAGTAAAAGATTGTGGAAGGCCTCGAATCCCAAGGAGGAATCCCAACTCTTTAATAGTTTATTCAACTTAAAAACATGGTTAGCAGCCTTCACTTTGATTTCATCAAGTAGCCATAGCTGTGGTTTATGCGAGCGGTCATGACCAACGTGAGTTAACGTGTTTCCTTAACGGGCTCAGGAATCTGCACTGTTTACGCGTATTCGTGTGCATGTCTGCGCTTGCTTCGTTTTCCTGTTTTGCCTCAAAAACCTGCATAACCTGTACAATGAAGGTTCATTAAACGCAAATGAAAAACTGATGATGTGGCCTATAATCCAGTGGAAACATATGAGCCTCTAACCCCGTAGCCTTATGTTTGACAAGCTAACATACACGCTTCGATCTCCGGGGTGATAGAGTGCATCAGTGTGTGGATAACCTGCTGCTGTGTAGCAGATCCATGCACCCCTCGAAGTCTGCCTTGAATATGGAATGACTCGTGAATATTTCAAATCTTACTTCTGACACCCCCCCACCTCTCATAAATCATTGTTTATGGATCATTTAGTCAGTGCCTGCTGTAGGTGCTTGCGTGTGTGTGTGTGTGTGTGTGTGTGTGTGTGTGTGTGTGTGTGTGTGTATACACCAAACCCACGCATCGTTTTGTCAAGGAGAAGCTCGCATGCTTATACGATTAGGTACACAGAAGTCTTGCAAGAATGCAACACTGATCAAGGGCGGACATATTTACAGAGAAGCATTGGTGCACTATCAAGCTGATGTGTCAGTCAGAAACAATGCGTTTCTTCTTAGGATCTGTAAAACCACCAGTGTTGCGGCTTTAAAGAGCGTCTCTCAGCTCAAAAGCATCTAATCGCAGACAATACGCTGCACTAAGCGCCCTCAGTCATCCAAGCAATGCACACACTCTTAGGATGGGAGGCCTATATTCACTGTGTGTGTGCGTGTGTGTGTGTGTGTGCGTGTGTGTGTGTGTGTGTGTGTGTGTGTGTGTGTGTGTGTGTGTGTGTGTGTGTGTGTGTGTGTGTGTGTGTGTGTGTGTGTGTGTGTGTGTGTGTGTGTGTGTGTGTGTGTGTTTATCTCCATGCGAATCACGAGGCCGTTCTGTTTAGTGAGCTGTCAGACATTTGGCCAGGGTCAGAGCCCAAGGGACTGAGATGGAGGAGGTGGGATGAGGGGGAGCGTGGTGGGAGGGGAGGGGGAGAGGGGTGAGAGGTCTGGAGGGACACTGGTGAACTGCACAGACAGACACTGTGAGAGGACTTACAATGGCCTTCGACTGAACAAAAAGGAAGGACAGGAGAGAGAGAGAGAGAGAGAGAGAGAGAGAGAGAGAGAGAGAGAGAGAGAGAGAGAGAGAGAGAGAGAGAGAGAGAGAAAGCAACTCACACCCTGAATGCTGAGGAAAAGTTCCTGACCTGCAGTGTGGAGAAGGAGGCCAGAGGAGCATCCATGTCTTTGAGGAGAAGCATCTGAGCTACAGCAACGTTACACGCTACACAGCACTGCTTAATCACACGACTGTAGAAAATACAGAGTCAAACTGTTTCGCCAAGAAATATATTTTTTCTTTTCTGTGAGGTTGTGGTCAATCAAGACTCCCTGGACAAACCTTTTTTTTAATCTTGGATCCACCGTAAGTTTCCTCTAATAAAGGCCACGGATTCCCTCACTGATCTCTACTTTGCAAAAACATCACAAACAAAAACATCCTATAATAAAGAAGCGTTTTATAAGCCTTTAGTCAGAATGGATAAAAATATATTGTCCTCGTTTTAAAATGAGAAAATGTTTAGCAAATGAGAGGGCAGTTTAAGAAATGAATAAATAAATGAATGATACGGACAAACGATTAAAAGCGACGTCAGGATCATTACACTACAAGTTGTGAGTAAAGAGAATAATCTTTTTTTTTACACGTATGCAAATCATACCATCTAGTGGAGGAGGCCCAAGATGGAAGGTGGAATCAGAAATATACTTGCCAACCATTATTTGTTCAACCAAATTTTCACTTGAAACTTTGTCATGTAAATGGGGCCTTTTTCTTGTCTGGTGCACCACCAGTATGTTGTGATCCTAATTGTTATGTTGTTTATATGCCAGAATGCATATTTGTATACACACTTTGGCATGCTTCTATGTTGGTCAGTGTTGTTTGTGAGTCGGAATGAAGAGTGTGTTTTTTTTTTTATTCGATATGAGTCTGGTAATTACGTAGTCTGGCAATATAGAATCACAATAAAGACATTAAAATCAACTGATTCAATTTAATTTAATTAGAATAGAGCAGGGGTAACGTGCTGGAATTTCATTTATTAAATACAACACGCATTCTCATTAAAATCATTGCTGTACATAAAGCCTAACATATTCAGGTCAGTACTTCAGCATTATTCATGATGAACAGCGTGACTTTAGTTTAATTCAGACTGAGAAAACACACAGAAGAGATTGATGCACAGAGCCGTCTGGTGGCTGTCGAGGTCCCACCTGACTTCCTGTCTCTCCAGCGGAGAAAACCAGTCTGACAGCAGCTTCTCACGGCTGGTTAGCTCTGACTATCAGTCTGCCCCGGACCCTCCGACTAATGTTGACGGGAGCACTGCCCCCCGTCACTCATCGGGGGAAAGGAAGGCTACGTAAACATGTCGAGCATAAATTAGTAAAGTATTTCTGAGTAAATTAAAAATAGTTTTGCCGTAGTATTGGTTGACACCGGTGTTTAACGTCAATGCCGTGGTTTATTTGTCCGACGCGTGCGTGCATGTTGTTATTTTGCTTGCCTGAGTTTATTCTGAATTCTCCTGTTTCTCCAACTCCTTGTAAAATCAATCTGACTACATAATCAGTAATACTTGACTTTATCATGACTGGTGACCTCTCCACGGCGTATTTCACCTTTAATCCAGTCTCGACTCATCTGAGTTGATGTCCCATACTCGGATAAAAGCGGACGCAGGGGATTGATGGCTGCATGAAGCACTTCACATTTCATTTGTAGTTTTGCAAAATTACGATTTAAATGTGGTTTAATGCAATGGATGCAAGCTTGATGAATATGCATGAATGTCCTTCAACATTTTTTATGAGACACTTAAGGACAAACCAACCTTCAAATCTCTGCCAGACTTGATTCGTACAGTACCTTTTCAATCAATCAATCAATCATTGTCCAGCCATCAAATAAATTATTGCCATTTAAAGTGCCGCAAATCATTTGCAAAGTGATGATAACATAAAACAAGTTTCAAATGTTTCAAATATACAGTGTTTCCCATAAAATGTATCACATCTGCACAGAGAATAAACCAATACAGGAAAACAAGACCATTACTACTCCTTTCCACTAGTTTCCAACCTGCAGTTGCCTAAATTGATCACAAAGTTGATATTTTTACAAACAAACCCGGAATTTGTAGCCTTCAAACTGTGCTTTTGGTTTTACTAACTGACGTCATCTTCGGAAACCTGCATGCATGGGTCTCTGGGATATCAAATATGGCATTGGGGAAGCTCCGGCGAAAAATATCCACATTCGACAGAATCAGCCGGAAAAAAATATCTCAAAGAAAGTGTATTCAAGCCACGAGAAGATTCATATATGTTTTGAAACTGACTGTAAATCGCTTTTCCAGTGCGAATCGAGATCTCGCAAGATTGAGTGTACAAACGGGATCTTGCTTTGGGATATGTTTTGCGAAATATAAATGCTGGAAATACGTGTTTTTCTGAGTGTAATGTGGAATTTCATTTACAACAGTATTGACGACGTATTACATATGTACATCAACAACTAAAACTAGATCCTACATTGTTGTTTTTTGTTTTTCATGAAACCACACACGCATGCAGGCAAACAACGCCGACCTTATTTTGAGTCTTGTCAGTAGTATTTCTAGAGATCTTGTGAGTAAGTGGACTATGAGATGAATTTGAGTTGAATATGAGCTTTAAGTTGCTATAGAAACTGAATAAAGATTGATGAAGTTGATGCTGATCAGAGAGCAATGGTATCGTCACCAACCGGCTTTTCTGTATGGCTTGAATAGTGTTTTACAGCGGTCTTTCTTCACAGTTTGTACATGGATCATGGGTTCAATTATGAGCTTTACCTTGCTGTAGAAACTCAATAAAGAGAAAAATTGTTGATGATGATCAGAAAGCCAAGGTATCGTCACTAACTGGGTTTTGTGTATGGATTGAATAGTGTGAACCGTCTCTCTTTGTTCGCAAGTGAAAAGGTCAAGGCCGGGAATTTCTGCATGGAGTTTGCATGTTTTACCTGTGCATGCGTGGGTTTTCTCGAGGTTCGTCACCTCACGTCTAAAAACTGACTAGTGTTTTTTTTTTTGCTCATTCTAAAATTTCCAGTAAGTGTGAATGTCAGTGGTTGCCCATCTCTCTGTGTTTGCCTTGTGACGGTCCGGTGACCTGTTCAGATCAAAAGCTCCCTCCACACAAATAATCGTGGTAGATTACTGAAATCCCCCATCTAAAAAGGCCAAATGGTCTGAGAGAGTCCTTCAGCTAAAGTCTTTCAAAATGTCACTGTTTACTTTGCATTTCTTGTTACAAAGTCAAAGAGCTCATTATCCATTTATGTCAATAACCGAGTCCCCAAAATTACAACTGGCATTAGTTATTGTTCATGTACTTTAAATCCTGTCGAGGCCAGCGATAACTGCTGTGCTGTTGGCTGGGGGAGGGGCTTGCTACACATAGATGTCCATTGTCTCTGAATCCACTGGTGCCCACTTGTGCTGATGGTACAATATTCAGTTTGTTAGTCGTTGAAGCGACCCCACAAACTCTACTGCAATCCGTCAGTGTTATTGCATTTTTTTTAATCTAAAGAGGACACCTAGCTGGAGTTCAAGAGATAGCCCATCAATCTATGCAACTCTATCCAATTAGGCATTGTGGGGTGGGGGACACTTGATACTGACGACGGGTGTGGCGTGGCCATACGGCAAACACAAAGAGACAAACTGCTACGCGCACAGGCAATTTCGAGTGATGAGATCACCGTCGGAGGAAGACGAAGAAACACATGTACAAGAACGTGCAAACGCCACACAGAAAGGTCCTCAACTTGCCCCAAACCAAGGATCTTCACATTAACCACTCCGCCTGCAATGAACATAGACTCGCGACAAACAAAAATGCGTAATTGTTACGATGTTTCAGAATACTTTTGTGTTTACACAGTAACTTTTTGCTGTTTCATCTATGGGAGTCGTTTCAAAAAATTTGAGTTTTCATTGGCTCCGAGCATCGTTGTCATGTAAACAGACGTCCAATATGCTGTGAACATTTTCTGTTTTCACTTGAAAACCTTAATCCTCCATGTCAGCTGCCTACTTTTCCAAACTTCTCCTGTTAGTTGAACCTATTGCATGCATTTTATTAGGTCGCCATATCTCACACTTTGTCCCTTATTCGCCCTCCAAAAAATAAAATAGAAAAATAATGTGTGTCAGTGGTAGGGAGAGTATTAAAAGCACACAGGCGTCAGGGAGATGGGGGGGGGGGGGTTGTTTCGTGCTTTTGTGTCCCGGCCAAACTGGAGCCCATGTGAGCATGAGAAATGGATATTGAAAAACAATACATAAATATTGTCCCCTGTCAGCAAGATTAGAAAAGCAATATCCCATCGCTGGGATGCATGCACGGCTGCTGGAGACATAGGAACGGAGAGATAGGGGTGGAGGTGGAGGCATGGAAAGTGGGGGCCAAATAGAGGTGCAGCATGCAGGTAAATGACTGCAGGTGCCACCGGGGTCGAACGGCAGGGCGAGAAATACAAAAAGAGAAATAAATAAGCAATAACTGCATTCTTTCAAGCGGAGGTAAATACGTTTATCGTGTGCAACAGGAATTAGGAATCTCTTCCGCTTTACTCTTTTGTGTTTTCCTGCTTTTATTTTTTTTAAATATCAAATCGTTTGCTATCTGTCCTGGAGGCACGCTTGTGTAAAAGGAAACCAACCGAGCTCAGGTGAATTCGCGCCTTCCATCAATAAAACATCAGCAGCTCAAAACTTCTCCTGGGACACGGCGCCAAGTGAGCTAAACAAATGGAAATTCATATTGCATGAGGGCGCCGCGCACGGGGCGGAGGTGGCATGGGGGGGGGTGTTCCACCGTAAGTGTGTGTGTGTGTGGCAACGTGTTGGGGGAAGCGCGTTTGTGTTGTTCGCCGTTTGTTTACCATTTGACATTTCCATTTAATTTCTTGTTGGGCCGTGGTGAAATGACAATCAGTGCCACAGATTGCATTTGTAGCGGTAAATAATTTGAGAACGGTGGCAGGAGCTAGGTGTCTCAGATGTGGCTCCTTCAGCGTCGGGGCCCTGTGGGGGCATCGCTTGGTTAACAAGCAGCTCAAAAATACTCAGTCTAGTGGCAAGTTTCACCTCTTTTTAAGCATAGATTATAAATGTTCTCATAAAAAAAAAAAAAAAAAAAAAAACGGAGCTGACTGGAAGATGAATGACATTGCATGTGGAGTTTACATGCAAAATAGCTTTGTTTAATATTTCTGTTTACATCAGCTTTAAAGGCCTTATCAGGATGCCGCTATCATCCATCAGGTCCCCCAGCCTCTCTCCACCCCCTCCCCCCCCCCCCGTTTTTATCCTCTGCAGCCTATGCTTTGTAAGAGTAGACAAGTTGCAGTGAATGGGCTCAAAGTGGAACACAAAACTCATGTTTTTCAATGTCTGCTTCCTACACCTCTGCTTGCACCTTCCTGCTGCTGAAAAGTAAACAACATTTAGCTTCCAAATGATTTCTTTCCCATCTGAGGTGTCGCAGCATCCACAAGCTCTCCACAACAAGTTTGATAACCTGGTTTGACCACATTTATCAAGTTCTGACAGACATTAAGGGAAAAAAAACAAACAAAAAAAACAAACACTTAATAATCGGCTGGAAGTTGCCTTGTTATGTGAATGTGGAGTACAAGGGAAGAAAAGATTCCATGAAGATGAAACTGCACAATATGTCTGTATTAAGTGATATTCGCTGTGTGAGAAATTATTGCTGTGACTTGGCAGAAAGGCTGCAACCCAAGGCCCGGGCCCATCTTTCACAGCCCTTCGTCCATATGTGATGGGGTGGGATGGGGGGGGGGGGTTTGTCATTACCTGGCAACATTACTCTTTAACTTCACCACCTTCACAGCGGTGTGTATGGATGCTCTCGCCGTTCAGAGGTCAGTGTCATGGAACAAATCATAGAGACAAAATCTTTAACACTGAATCATGAAGAGGAACTCGCTGTCATAGGTTCCAGTCAGAGTCAGAGAACACCACGAGATCTATTCAACTCTTTACAAAGGCAACCCCGGCTCGAGTGTCTTTAAATGTTGTAGTATTGACGGAAACGCTCTTTAAAACCTTAGTATTAGTTTTAATCAAGGTGTGGTTTGTGACTAAAGCAGTAAGGGGATTTAAAAAAAAAAATTTTTTCTTTTGGCCATTTTAAATATAAGAAACTCAATAAACAAGATAATATTATTACATTACTGGGTGGTTATTCAGCGTTGACGTAGCATTAAAAAGTTATTTTAAACATACAAACTCCAAATTTGATCGTTTACTGATCTCCATTATTCTTTTCACATGTACTTCAACTCTCAGTTAATCATTCGTCAAAAAATTTAACCGACAAGTGCCTGAACTTCACATACCAGGCCGAGAGAGCTAAAGTTTGTTTAGTTCTTTATTCTAAGGTATTTTTGATCATGTAAGGTATTTTATTTTTGGAGAGAAAAAAAACCAACAAAAAAAAACGTATCCACTTAACTCTCAAGAGGCCTCTCGTTTCACTGGTGGTAACACAGTTTGAGAATTATTACTGTCCTCCAGTGCTTCTTGAACTGTGCGCCAAGCTCCTTCCAGTGTGTTATTCCACCCTCGTCTCAGTTCAAGAACATAACGTAAAGTGAAAGGAACAACGCAAACCAGCCAGAAAGCCATTTATTACAATAATTCCCTTTTAACAAAAGACAAGAAGCTATCAGTCAATGCAAAACAAATCTGTAGGTGCACCGAAAGCAGCAGAAATGCAGCAAAGATCTCGTTTACGCGACATTTTCAAGTGAACAAACTAAAACTGTTTGTTGCGCTTTGGGCGCCTGTTTACACGACAACGGTTCTCATGTAGGTTCTAAAATAATCCGTCTCTATGGAAACTGGGGAAAACTAAACTTCTCTAAAACTGCTACTGAACATGTGCGCCACGGCCTTGGTAAATAGTTCTTCTGCACATGCTCAGTAGATGGACAATGGAAACAATGTTTGCATCCAGAGTGTCATGACTCCCGGTCCAGATTCTCCTGGGACTTGGTGGTTTTATAGTTGAGAGTCTCCGCAATGACAATCCAACTTTGTCATCTGTCCGTACGAATGTCCTCGTATATTAATGTTTATAGTGTATTGTTCTCTGTTCCCATGTGTGTGTGGTTTCATTACAAAGACAAGCAACAGCACCAACTCATGGTCAGGTATGACAACTTCAACGTTTTCACTTCTGCCATTTCGTTGAAATGGACATCGTGTTCAAAACTTTTGCGTGTAATAGCAAAACCTAACTGAAGCAGAAAGACGATGCATTTTCGCTCGAAATGTTGCACAAACAGGGCTCAAAACTAATCCTAGCGTAATGGTACCAGCGTAATGACTTAATGAGAATCAATAATAAGAGCTCAATGTTCTGGCGAGTTGTATTGATGAGAAATAAATAAGTGCTGCATCTTGTTAGGATGAGTTAAAGGGTCTCCTATAATGCCGCTGATTTGCACGATGTGCGCTGAGAAATTAATAAGCCGCGTATTGGGAGTAGACACGTCCACAGCTTATCCGGTAATCTTGGGCTGCTGTGTATGTTCAGGTTGGTCATCGTGGTTGTACTTGGGGATCTCAACATTTTCTCAGGTGGTACACACTGTAAAAACTTTGATAGGCACAGTTTGATTAGAGTCTAATCATGTACGGCTCAATCTTCGTTCCATTTGGCACCAGCAGCATGATTCTCAACATCTTTTCTACAATTACGACTGTAACTGGGAACAGAGTGTGAAAAACCAAGTGTGCTGCACACACACACACACACACACACACACACACACACACACACACACACACACACACACAGAGTAAAAAAAATAAATCAGTCATGGCTGACTTGTGACGCGTCATTATCCAATCATTGCATCCCCTTGATCTGACAAGCTCTCTTCCTTTCTTTCATCCCCTTCTTCCTCCATTCTTTAATCACCCCTGGACTTCTTTGCTATTCGGCAGATGATCATTCACATGCTGCGCGCACTTTTATTTTTCTCCTCCAACCACTCTCGTTTACCTGTCATCTCATTCACTCAGCACACGTAAGGTAACTCGCCTGCTTTTCTTTCCGGGAAGTTAAAACACAGAACCCCAGTTTCATCCATCTTCTACACCTCATTTTCTCGCACTGAGCGTCGCAAGGTGCTGGAGCCGGTCCAAGCTCACTGGGAATTAGGGCAGGATACAGACTGGACATGTCACCAGGAAATCCAAAGGCCGAACGCACTCAGATAGACAAGCTTAGTATTCAAATGAGGGTAATTTGCGTGTATGAGACCCGGTGGACACAAGATTAATCGGCAAAATATGGTATTGCTTCTGTGTCTACTGATTGCCAATCAGCACAAAAACGTATCATGGAGGTGGGTGGGTTGCATGAGAAGGTAATAGAAACGTATCGAACTGCTACTTAGAATAAATCTCAATGGAAAAAAAAACTAAAGGAAAAGTGCTATATGGGAGATGATGAGTCGCAATGTCAAAATCTGAGGTGTAGCACAGAAAATATAGAAAAAAGTCTGCAAGCAAAAGTAATGTTGGCAGGCTGAGGAAATGCCTCTCGCCACAATAACAGCCGCATCTGGACTAAAAGCTGAGCCTGTTCTCATATTCTGTTCACACCAATTAAAGACAGACTCTCGCTTCGTTTACATGACAAAGCTTTCAAGTAAAAACTGTTATTTCGTGCAATTGTCAAATGTAATTCTCAGTATATCCTTATAGTAGATTCAATTCACTTTCTAAAGCGCATATGCGCATGTAAAATCATATTTGTTTGATTTAAAAAAAAAAATTTAAACATGCAAACTTTGAGTGTGCACACACAGGGAGAACACGCACACTCCCGTCTGAACGTGAACCAGAGATTTGTTAACCACTGCATCCCCACATACATGCGAGGACATGAGCAGGTCGGACTGCAGCTGCTCGGATGATCCATTCCGTCTTTTCTCCGTGTGACAAGGATCAAAATCTGGGGTCATCGCCATGGCGATAAGACGGGAGAGTGGGACCCTGCTGCGGCTGTCACCATTAGGGCTTTCAAGTTTGATTGGCCGGAGGCGTGGCCTGAGGCGTTTGGAGGGTCGCTGCTGGACCGTGGCACATAGAGAGTGACAGGAAACTCGCCAGCACAAGGCAACAAAAACAACAACAACACACTCTCTCACACGCACACACTCTGGATTCATGCATCAAGATTTAACCAAAGAAAAACCGGCTGATGATTTCCAATGATGCATCTCTTGTAATATCTCCACGTTAATGCATTTGAGTGTATATTTATGAGCATTTGCATGCCAGAATGCTTTATTAGTTCCGTTAGTGCAACGTGGTGTGTGCATGTGTGTTTCACAATGTTTCGAAATCTCATAACGTCAAAAGATCGGCTCCTCCTAAAAGAAAGATGATCTTTGTTTTATCTGCATGATCAGCCTGAGTCCGACCATTTGTGTGTGACTGTGAGCGCAGTGTGTGTGTGTGTGTGTGTGAGGACGACCCCAAGTGTGTGTCTGCAGTCTGGATGAGTGACTGACTTCGCAGGTATGACAGCCGAGCACACACCAGCACAGATATGGATTTTAGCTGGAGGGCTGCTGTAGGGTTTCACGAAACAGTCTGTTCCTGTCCTCCTTTTCTTCTCCTCCTCCTCCTCCTCCTCCTCCTCCTCCTCCTCTCCCCCACAACCCTCTCTCCTCTCCTCATGTGTCTTTTGAATCAGAGCTCCTCTTTAACCAGGCCGACAGCAGCTCTTGATAACTTCTGGCGTTCTTCAGTCACCGTTTGAAGTTCATCAGGGCTATTTGTGATCGGGCGAAGAAAGTTGCCATTGTGGAAAGTTTCTCTCCGAATCTCATGAAATGGACTGAACACAATAAGTAAAGTTTGCTTTTCGTGGATTACTTCAGGATTGTATTAACTCCTGGAAATCCTTTGTATCTCCTTTTTTAAAAAGATGCCAAATTTAATTCCATCCAAGATCTGTAGCCTCTGTTATCACTCCCCATATAAAATATAGAATAGATGCAAAATGACTGTCATTTTTCAAACATAATTCATTTATAGGTAGTAGATTGACCCTCTAAGATTTAAGATTGATACTTTAAAATTGTCTTAGTATAGTATTTTTGCAATTTGTTTTATTATTTTTCACTCTTAAGTGACTCTCCTATCATGTGATGGACTGACGGCCCGTCCAGGGCAGGACCTGCCTTCGCTTCAGGACCCTGTGACGCCATGCTTGATAAATTGGAGTATAAATATACAATACATATTTGTTGTAAAAAAAAAAAATTTTTCAGAGAACATGGCTTTACATAATCAAGATCAATCTATTTGCATGAACACACCCTGTTAAGTGTCGATGAATGGGGGAGGCTCAGAGTTGATCTTGTATTATTTAAAGCACTGGGGAAAGAGGAGGTGGAACAAGCAGCCAGCAGAGGCAGAATCGTTGAGGCAAAATGTCGAACAACTCTAAACAAGGAGCATGAAACTTACAGTGTAGAGGACACGGGAGTGCAGAGAGGACGGGAGCGACACAAGCCACACAGCTGAAGCCCAACAGCCACCAGGTGAACACAATCACACACTCAAGACACCGGAGGAACACATCAGGGCAGAGAGCAGCAATCAGACATGAGGAGGGGGAGTTAAGGAGCCTGAAACCACAGAGTGAGAATTCAAAGTAACCAAGGAAAGAGAAAAGACAGAAAGTGTGTGGCATGACAACAATCCCACAGGAATGCATATTGCTTAAAAAATGTGCCAGTGTTTATGAACAGTGTTCCTCAAAGTATATTTTTTTCAGAATAATTCAAAAGTCATACATTGGATTATTCTTATTATAAGAGACTGAGGCATCATGTGACCTCTTGACGTCACATCAAGCCATGGCCACTTCTGCAGCCCGAAAATGTTGATTTTGCAAAGAATTTATGTTTCCATCAGTGGCAGTAGTAGAAAGTTATTGGGAGACTTGTAATGGAAAAAGGTTGCTCGATCAAAGCTTTAAATAAAGTAGAAATACTAATTATTTTTGAATTAAATAACAAATTAAACTTAGCAAGAGTTCATCAAAATGCCCATAACGAGATTTTAGCTTTCCAACTTCTTTTTTTTCTCCCTGTGATGAAATGTAATTAGTTATTTTAGTGAAAGTTTTTCCTTAATCGTAATGATAACTCATTTTAGTGTTTTGCCCTCATGTAAATATTCAGGTTGATATAAATACCTAAATCATTTTTGAGAATCTTTTTGCTTTGTTATTTCTTCACTCATGAGATTTTGAAATTGTAATTGTGATAAATAGAAGCTAAAATATTAAAGAATATTGCAGTTCTTGTGTATGTGATTGCGTGCATGTGCAATATGTATTGTGTTGTATTGGACCACACGCCTGTATTGTAAGTCTATCTGACCGACAACATGGAAAAAGGTGCAGGTGCAGGTGCATGTTTTGTTTTTTTTGTTTTGCTTTTTGTTTTTGTTTTTTTACACCTGCATAACCTGCCAAGGCACACCGTGTAAGACAAATCCACGAAATAAATAAAGAAAAGGTTCTGAAGTGGGTGGGCTTGTGTCTGTCAGGAGTCAGGCGGGGTGGTTATGGGAAATAAAAATGCACATATTCAGGCTGTGTGCTTTGGGGAGCTCTTACTGTTTCCATCCACAGAGCAATTTGAGTTTGGAGGAAAGAACACAAAAGGTAAACACATGTCGCTCAGTTTCAGCGAGCTTCAGTGGTGACTGGTGCATGCAGGAGAGTCAAAATGGGTTTGTTTTTCCTCCTCCTTTCCGTCTCCCTTGGCTGCCCCCCCTTTTTTTTATGAGCATGCATATACAGTGTCTTTTCTTTTTTTTTTTTCATTTATTACTTTTGTTCAAATCATCAACATGTGGAGAAAAAAAGGTGAAACTCTTGAGTCTCCGCTCCAAACACTAATGTTCGAGTAAGAAGCGCCACTTTTTATTGAGCCCGAGCATTGATTCCCAAGCCCTTTCTGTGTCTTGGTTTATATGAACAGGCTGTATTGTCTTTGGGCCACCAAGCAAAATGGATTATCTGCAGGGCTGCCAGCAGTTTTCCTGGTGAACGGATCAAACAAGTTGACTTCGAGTCTTGACAGACTAATAGGTCGGAATGACAATACCGCTGACGCACGCTGTCACTCAGCTGACCCGAAATCCTGCGACAGAACCGGAGGAAAAGCAATAAGCCATCAACTTTACATGCGCACTTGCAGGCAAATCCATTTAGCAATTGCATGAAAGTTATGACCATGAGAGAGGAAGGAAAGGAAGAGGGCAAAGAAGCCGGATGTATTTTTCTGATCTCTTCCGTTTTGTCAGATCCGCTTCAAGAGTCGTGTAAATTTGTGTTCCTCTTATTCTACCTGTAATGTGCTCTTATCGCTAACAAGCTTGGGCAAACTTTGGTGACTTCTATAGCTTTCTGCGGAGATAATTAGCTGGCATGGCGTCAGGACGCAGAATCAACTTGTGAGCTGAAGAAAAAAAAAACATGAAAATAAATCCATCAGTTTTTGGCTCCAGACTGTTTGACTTACAGGAAGAGGCTGCCAGTTAAAATGTTTTATCCATGCAGGAGCACTCTCATTTAAAATCTGTGGAGTGCAAAGTGGAGGGTGGAAGGCTACGCCACCCCCCCCCCCCCCCCACCCCCCCCCCCCCACCCCCCCACTAACTGATTTAACTTCAGCTAACGTTTTTGAGCATCTTCCTCCTGTTAATTAGTAACCAAACTTTCACCTATCGGAACGAGATTAACTTTTGGGAAGAATTCCTAATTACAAACAAACAAACAAACAGACAGACAGACAGACAGACAGACAGACAGACAGACAGACAGTCACTGTAGAAATCTGCTACAGGCCAATTATTTGTAATAAAAAAAAAACAAGGTTAATACAATTTAATAATTTCTAGAGAAAAAAAAAGAAAAAAGAACCATCTAAAACCATGTATCATTTTTTTTCTTCTTCTTGTGTTGGTCGATCACACATTGTTTTTGTGGATGTAATGTGACAAAATGTCCCAATTTAAAGCTACCAACAAGCATGAAAAGATGAATTTCTTTTATGGGTTATGGAGCCCAACACCTATTTTAGCATATTGTCAAAAACGTTAACAAGTCAAGTACTTAACCTACTTTATAATTGACTCTGTGTTTTCTTTGAAAACTTTGTCCATCTGGTCACGGAAGGTGTTCGTGGATATAAACTTACATTTACTTACTTACTTACTACTTATTAGCCTCAAATGTGTCTTTTCTGCACTTTGAGAGGAAATTATAGTTCCAGCCTCGAACTCACTACCTTTTGGATGAGGTGAGAGTGTGTTTTATAAAAATGGTCTTACGTTTAGCTTTGTTTTTCAATTTCAAGGCGAATTGCATGTACTCTTAATTGAATGATTTATTTGAATGTATTTTCTCGTGAAGGACTTTCATTGTGTACATTATCATATAGATAAAAATTTGTCTTTATTGAGAGCGAAAAGCTTGAGGCTGAGGTTTAAGCTCTGTAAGGATTGTACTCATTCTTTTTTTTTTTTTCTTTCTTTTTTTTACATTCTATTTGTGGTCCAATTTCTTGGCTAACTTTGCATCAGAATCTATCTGAATTATGCAGCTTCACAGAAACACCCTTTTTCCTGTAGAACAATATAGGTACAAAGACTTTTCTCATTGAACACAACATAAAAAAAAGAAAAACCCCAAAAAACTAATCATCACAAAATAGCTGCATTCACTCCTGCTTAAAATAATTCAATGCAATCATATCAAGAATTTGCGCAGCGCAGTCCACACTGTGTTGTGGATTATTAAATGATTAATACCATTATTTGTGTTTTACAAAGGACTTTACGCGGCATAAAAAGCAGCTTCTCCTTCACTTGATTAAATCACAGCAGTCTTCTAAAGGAAGCAGGAATTATACTGTGTGTGTTTCATCTGCACTCTAATTTGAAAGCACCACGCCATTACGCGCAGCGACCCATTGTGGTTACCGTGATTAACTCTCACACACATCCGCCACCGAGACGCTGTAAATCGTCCTCTCACACACGCGCGCGCACACACACACACACACACACACACACACACACACACACACACACACACACACACACACACAAACACCCACACACGGAATCTGTTTTTATGCATTTAGCATTTTATTAGCCGTGTTTTGATTAATGCACTTTTAATTACGATGTGATGTGATCCAGCACCACTGACAGTAATTGAATTAAAGTATTATATTTTAATTAAATTCAGTGGTGTTAAATTAGGTGTTATCTCTCGAGGAAATAAAGGAACTCTTTACAGATTGTAATGTAAAATGGATTGTAATTGGGCAATTTTCAATGTACCCACTGACAAAGCCTTATCATGTTCCTGTGAGGGAGGCTGGAGAAATTGAGGTAAACCGAGGTGAGGCGGGCATCCTGCAATGGAAGCAGAAAATGGAAAAAGGAGGATCGATGCTGAATTACAATGACGGCGGTCTAGTGTACTGCATTACGTAGATCCCTTCAGTTTCAATTTTCAAAGCAATGTTATGTCTTTTCGGAAAACTTGTGCCAACCCCGCCCCCACCCCCAGGTGGAGTGAGACCGTTTTCAAAATCTTGCATTTTCGGTGACGCCGATCACTGTTGTCATGGAAACGGACTCCCAGATCGCAACGGGAGCTTTATTATTTATCATTTATTTCTTGTTTCCACTTGAGCGGGCTGTGTAAAAGTCAGACGTCAATCAGCTGCAAAATGCGCAGAAGGTTAAAGAGCAACCCATTTGTGTGAGCGTACAACTTAGTAGACTTTCTGCAGGATCTGTGTAAATGAGGCCCATTGTATTGAGAAACTGAAATACAGTAAACATTATCATACAGGATGTGTTGTTGTTGTTGATTTGCACTGCTTAAGCTGATTAGAATTCGGTTTAAGAGCTTAAAAAGTGCAGTGAAGAAGCAGATGCTGAAGGGAGGAATATAACCGAGGGGATATTTGCAGCCTGATAATGTTGACAGTGATGAATGAGGCGTCGGTACTGTCTTTACAAAGGGAAAGAAGAAACTTCCAGCCAACAAAAGCAGGATGAAGGAATAAACACACTAAATGAACTCTTTAAAACTTATTCCAACTCAATAGTCCGAGCGCTAAAGAGAGATGTCAGTGGCATCCTTCATTCTTATCAACTTTAACTCTGCGTGTCGCCCCCCCCCCCCCCCCCCCCCCCCGTGCCCTCTCCGAGGAGTTCTCTGGATCCAGCCCTGCTGTTGTGGTGAAGGAGAAAGTAATTTTCTGAATCAGTGTCCACATTAAGCGATAATACAACACAGCAGAGTGCTGAAAATGCCAGATAACCTAATGCAGGGTGATTAGGTCAGAGAACAAGTCGTGCTGCAGACACTTCCCTAATGCAGTTAGCACACTGGCCCATCCAGGAGGCTCATTTCTCTAATTACTTCTAGCCTGATTTGAAAGAGAACTTTTAAAATGATTTGTGCTTCATGTCTTTTTGTGTTTTTTTGTGGGGGAAAGCTGCAGGGAGTTTGTACTTTTGCTGGTGATATATCATATTTTGTGTTTTTGAGAGTGCAGATGACCTCAAAGAGCCACTGCAGCTGCTTTAATGGAAAAAAAAAAAAACCAAACGATCTGCAGACAACCACAAAAACACTTCATCATCCATCACTTATATCTAAATGTTGCATCCAGAGATCTTGTCATATTTTGACATTTCTTTGACAGTAGATTCCCAATCTGGGGTCCTGGACAACATTTGTTGTGGCAAATGTCCCTCAGAAAGAACTTAGCATCCGCTTAGCAACCTTTTCTGCTCTGAGGGAAGAAACCATTGATCAGTCTTTCGGGGTCAAATATATGATCAGATCATTACACTTGTTTATCTGAGCTCACATTGCTTCATTCCTCTGGTCGCTGCTGAGATGCTGATGTCAGGCAATGTCAATCTATGGCTATCAGGTGTGATGATATGCGCATGGATTGGTGGCGGAACTCCAATTTTTTTCTTCTCCCTTTGCACATAAATAAAGCTCATGTTTAAGGGGTTACGATGTCAACACCAAACTTTGTCTCTTAACGTTGTTAAACTGGGTTATAGGTGAAAACGTATTTAATTGTATCACAAATCAAGACACAAAGGAGTCAAAAATAGCACGAGCATGGAGCCAGAGGCACTATGTCCCAACCTACATTCAGCCCATCAACTCGTCTCTGACGGCGTCGTGCTCCCTGACTCTGGTTGCTGTTCAGAAATCTGATATCCCCGAAAATAGATTTTTCATTCAGGCTAATGGTTTAGCTGGCGCAGACAGGGAGTGTGTGAATGTGCATGTATTGTGTGTCTGTAATACCTGATTCTTCATATATTTCGGGATGTTTTTTTTTTTTTTTTTTTCCCCCATGGCGTGAACGTCACTGTCGGGTTGAACGCTGATGCCCTCACAGACAAAAATACAAACGATGTTACTGGAAATGGACCGGAACTTGACCCTGTGCTTCTCTTTTCTGTTTCTACCATCAAGCATTCAAGTCTATGCTTCCAAATGTGTGTAAATCTGCCTGCCATGAGCAACACTCCTATATCTGTGTACGTTTGCATGTGTGTGTGTGTGTGTGTCCCAGTCTCCTGCTGCCTGAGTGTCTGTCGCCTCGTTGACACACCAATCAATGCCCCGCTTCCCATGAGCTCGAGTCCAGCCAAGCTGTCACCAGAGGGGCCCGCGGGGACGTCGGCCACTGAAGGACATCTTCATAATGCAGCCGTACTCTGACCTTGAGGGTCAAGAGTCAAGCACGCCTGCACTAATAGCAGTTAATCAGGAGGGGTATTGATCGACTGCTGGGCTGGAATGGTGACGCTGGGTATGCACATGCTTGTCAATCACCTCGTTTAAGGACACACACACACACACACACACACACACACACACACACACACACACACACACACACAGGTCTTGGAGTTGATATGAGATGCCGTCGCACAGGCGTGCGCCCACAGGTGAAAGTTGTACTGTGCCTTCCTGCGTGCCCCTACCTGCTTGTTTCAGCCTTGAGAGGGATTCTCTAATGAGGGAGCCGCGCGGGCGCTCATGAAATCATTTAAATTTCAAATGCATGAGGTGATTATGCCGGTGAATTAGCCCACTGACTTATTGTGGAATAATTTAGCTCAGTGAGGCGGAATGGAGACAGCTAATGTCTGCAGAGACCTCACAGCAGACTGGGTGGGGCTCGCCGCCTTTACAAAAACTGGAAGGGATGGACGGGTGGGAGAGGAGTTGCACAACAAAAGCTGCTTATTCTGCACACATTTAACACAAAAGACATGGACGGATGAAGAGAGTGGAAATTCAAGAGTAAGGGAGAGAAAAAAGAATGGATGTGAGAGCGAGAGGCGATGGAAGAGGCAAGAGATGAACCAGGGGAGACGAGAAAATCAATGGCGATAAGAAATGGAGGTGGTAATTGCCAGACATGAATGGGGAGAGGAGTTGAAGAGGGCAAGCATGCAGGTGCAGGGATAGAAAAAGAAAACAATGAGGGAGGAGAGAAAAAGGGAGACAACAAATAAAAAAAGAAAAGAGTGGAGAAGAGGGATGAAGACGGTTTGTGTTCGCTGCGAGACTCAAAGACAGTTAACTGCCCGGAAGGTGGGAAGAGAAGCGAGGCATGGGGGGGGGAATCATGGAGATGGAGAACGAGACGAGGCACGATAACAAAAGCAAGGAAAGACCTCCAACTGCGTGAATAAACTACTGACACAAAATACACCAAACAAAAGTGGAAGTGTAATTAACTACTGTACTTCCATAATATGAAGTATTTACAATATTTCAGGCCAATTTTTTTTCATCAATCATTCATTCATCTTCTAAAGAGCTTCATCCATCCAAGGTTTGTCGACCAATGGTTCTCCTCATCAACGTGACGTTTGAAGTAAAAATCTTTCGTTTTTTTTTGTTTTCGTTTCAGAAAAGTTTTACATTTGCACGGCAGAGTTCATTCAGTTGCAGAAACCCTGACAATGATGTAGGTTTCATGTCGGGCCACTAGTGAGTGCTGTTGTACACATTCCTGCGTGCGGAGAACAATGGCGAGTGCATGGACGTTTGAATGCTGCAAACCTCGAATCATTTGAACAACACAAACTGTGTTTAGAGATACTCTCGGGAACAAACAAACGGTGCAGGTAACACAGTCAGCTCACGCTACTGCTTCAGTGACACAACACGCCCGTCAACTTAACTACGACTGCACAGCAGGTCAAAATAGAAAAATCCCCACTCGAGTGGAAACATGATCTGCCTGATAAGGGCAGCACAATAGATGTACCAGCGCAAAGACAGTTGTGTAGTTTATGGATCTGAACAGTCGTTGACAAAAGTATTTTATGGAGCGGAAATTGTTAGGAAGTCCTGCACTCAGCCTGAGAGGTGGCTGCGCAGTTCAAGCTCCTATCCAGAGTCAATACAAAAGTTGTTAGAGGGATATTGATTGGATACCAGCAGTCTGACATGTAGAACTGCAGCTCATTACAAAGTTAAGTCAGAGTGAGTTAAGTGTTAACTTTAAGAAGCTGTTAATACTTGTTTCATTGATATGTAAATGAGTTCATGGCATGATGAAGTGACACCAATAAACTTTTTGGGCAACACGAAGCTACTTTCCTCTGGGGAAAAAAAAAAAAAAGCTGGCAATACCGATCAAAGCTTTTCAGCTCAAAAACAGCTTCATGCTGCCGGTTAGTAAAAAGTTTAATGAGAACGATGGAACCACTGTGACCCCCCCCCCCCCCCCCCCCCCCGATATAAATCAATACAAATTCAACATTAAGAAGTTCAATCTCACTTGAAAGCTTTAAAATCCCACACAGAGCCGAAGGTCACTCCACTTCTTTGTGTATTTCTGAAGATCAATCACTGGCTTTAACGTTGTTAGAATATGAGCTTTTCATATCTGACTTTTAAACAAACGAGGACATATGCACTGGATGAATGAACGTAGAAAAGTGTTGCGGCTTTGGAGTCAAAAGCCATCAGCAGAAGCACCCAGCAGCCCACATGACCCCACACACACACTTTATTATGTTCAGCTGTCAAGGCAATTATTTGTGATTAATCATTTGATTGATGCCACAAACATGTTTCTGCTTACGACCAAATAATGGATCAATCAGGGACGGGAGAGAGATCATTTAGAAACACAGGAGAAGCCATAAATTATCTCTGATTGCCTAACACATGATTAATGTTCCAGTGTACATTGCGCTAATGTGATTCATCGGCGTTTTATATGTAATTGGTGTATACGGAGAGGGATAAATTACACGGGTGCAGCTGGCAATGGCAACATGCTCAGTGTGCGTGACGTTATTGTCTGACAAGTGTCTTTGATAGCGTTCAACTTTGAAATATTACTAAGCTAGTTATGAAATGTAAGTGTAAAACTCACGTGTAGAGGATGGCGACAAATGTAAACCTTGTTGGTTGTGACACGTTAGAATGTGGGCGTCAAACATATGGGCCGGCGAGAGGTTGGATGGATCGCATGAAGAGACACATTTTATTTCTTACATACAGACACTGGAAGCGCCAAAACAACTAAGAAAGACAGTTTAAAGGAGCTTCAGTGTTTACAGCATGCTGGTCTCTGCGTGCATAAATACAGTAGGTGTTTTAAGTACATGAAAACTGCAACGTTTTTGAGTGTTTCAAGTCTAATACATGAAACCTTTGTGAAATGAAAATGCAAAGAAAGATGCAGCGAGTTCACGCTACTCCATCACCAGCTGATTAGAAAGACACGTCATCCACCGCCGCCGGATGCCATGTCTGAAGACGACGGGAGAATCAAGGACGAAACACATCAAAGGTAAAAAAAGAAATGTACTTGCTCCAAGAGAAGAAGAAAAGGAAATACTTGCAAAAATGATGCCTTTTCAGTTGAAAAGTTGTCGTGTGAACATGGCCTAACGACAAGAGGACAATCGAAGGCAGCGTTGTAGTGGACGTGAAACACATTGAGGTGTCACACTCGTGGTCCATAAACATTTCAAAAAAATTTTAAATTCCAGAATCTGTTAAAACCAACCGTGTCTACAATAAAACATTCCACTCTCCTTTCATTTGGGACTAAATCATGCATTGACTAATTGTGTCGTGAATGCGTTACCATTCAATAGCAGCCACAGTTATCTCTATCATATGACACTATGAAGGTATTTAAAGAGGTCTGAGATGATGGCAGAAATGCAAAAGAAAAGAAAAACTAAACCACAACAACTAAATCTGTCCCTGGTGTCTCTTCCTGGCATCTATAATAGGTATCTGCTCACTTCAAATCTAACAATAGTTAATGTTGCTCCAGTCGAAGGTTCACTCATAGTTCAGTATAATAAAAGATGCTGTCCCTGCATTGTTGTTAGAAAAATGTTATTCACCAGTTGTCACCACCTCCCACCTTGCAGTTGCGGATAGCTTTTCAATACATAAATAACAAGAGCTAACTGCAAATCGATTTCCATTAAAATACTGTGGAGGAAGAAGAAGCTTTCATAAATATGCACCTTTACACTGTCATGTTGTATAATAACACAGAGCTGCCATGCTTTACTGTGTCTGTGTTGTTGATCACCTGTAAAAAGGTCTGTTAAGTTCAACGCAGTTAGAAATGTCTTGTTTTTAAGAGGTTTATGCAGTTTATAACGCAAAATGTTTTTTTCTTTTTTCTTTTTTCCTTTTTTTATTTTGCAGCTATGAAGCTTGTAAGATTAACACCCTCATTCTAAACAGACCAAAACGGTTCTCCACATATTATAGCCGAATCTGACAGTTTTATCTATTAGCTGGCAATAGAAGATATTATTTTAAAGAGCACAATAAAGCTCAAGCTGTCCTCCACGGTTAGAGAGAGTTAGTGGGTCTGGCCATTGTGGATTCTTAGCCATTAATCTACAAGCTACAGTACATAACTTTTTGTCTTGAGTCAGCAAAGTCCTTGTCCCGCCCTCCTCCCTCTCAGCCGGTCAAGTTCATGCACGAACACTTGGTTTTTTTTTTGTTTGTTTTTTTTCCCCTCATGTGGCGGTGCTTGCTTGACACGGCACTTAGCCAGAGGCTGAATCAGTACAAGGGTTTGAGTTTTGTCTGCTGCACGGTGCCATTTGTTCTGTTGTTGTTGGCCTGTCACATCCCTCAACTGCAGATAAAGGCCGAGAATCAGACACGTGTGTGTGTGTGTGTGTGTGTGTGTGTGTGTGTGTGTGTGTGTGTGTGTGTGTGTGTGTGTGTGTGTGTGTGTGTGTGTGTGTGTGTGTGTGTGTGTGTGTGTGTGTGTGTGTGTGTGTGTGTGTGTGCATGTGGCATCCTAGTGTAACTAAAGCTGGAGTTCTTTATTAGATGACAGCGTTATTTGCGACGGTTCTGAGAGAGTTGCATGTAAATCCAGAGCTGTAAGTCACACACATTGGTCTTGACCAGGCCGATGAGCCCTCACCCTCACAGAGACCGAGGTCCCCGTTTACACAACAACGTTTCAGGTGAAAATGTATTGTTTTCATATTTTCGTTCCAGAAAGAGTGCATGTTTGCGCGGCAACGTCTTGAAAACAATGTCCGTTTACACAGAATGGGCAGAAATGTCGAAAATGATGGAGTTTTCATGGTGAGCCACACAAGCTGGCACCATTATTGGCACAACTACAGCCGTGGTGTACATCCACAGTAGCAGTGGTTCAGATAAATTGCATTTCCATCAGTTTCCATGGAGAGAGTGCATTTTCAGATAGTTGCGTTTTCAGTGACTCCGTGCATCGTTAACGAAGCGGATGCTTTCACACCAGCCCTGTTTTATCCGGATCAGAAATCATTTCATGTCAAGTGGACTTCATTTAGGCAGGTGTGAAAGCTCCCCGAGACTCTTGCAAATGAACTGAGGCCAGGTCCCCAGACAGTGTGAACACACCAAAATCAGTGGACCTTCAAGCAGACCGAACGAGAGGATGTGACTGAGAGCAGAGTGCATTTTGGTTCAGTAAATAAACAAAACCAAAAGCGCAAATCCAAAGAAGCATACACAGAAAGAAAATGTTGATAAGGACCTCTTGGGCAGACATGGAGTAGTGAGGAAGAAGCAGTGAGGAAGGTGCTCATTGGAATCTGGTCTGAAGGCTATATATCGTGGTTGCTTGTGGCTACCCATGATGGCGTGAACCCACACCCCCACCACCACCATTCGATTCGAGTGCCCAGACTATCCTGGCACCCTTACACTCGCCAATGAGCCTCAAGACAACTCTTGTTTGAGATCAAAATGTGGGAGAATGAATCAACCCTCCTCAGATCTTTGCACCAGCCCCCACCCCACCACCACCACCACCATCACACCACATACACTTTGTCTTATGCCCCATTTGCAACAAACAAATTAGCGTATACTTCGTTAAGATAATCAAAGTCAGATCACTGTTCAGTTTTCAACCTATTCTACTAGTAGCAATTTCCCCCAAAGACCCCCCCCCCTCCCCCCCAAGCCTACCCTTGGTAACAGTGAACACAGACACTGGTGGAAACATCCACTCTCACCAATATAGAAAAGCAGGGAACCTTCAAAATGGGCAATTTCCCATGTCTGCTCTAGATTCTGGGAAAGTGTCTGACTCTGGTTTTCTTCGTCATGTACAAATCTAATTTTGACAACCCGAGAGCAGGCGAAGCCTGAGGGTCCCCGTGTCATCTCCGGTGTCCCCCAGGTTGGGAACCGCCGTCGTAGTCAATCATTCCCCAGGTTTTTCCAAGCTCAGCCCGGGTAATTATCTATGCTGAATGCATTTATTCATAGGACTTTTAATATACTAGTATGCAGCTGCAAATGCCATTTTCATGTGTAACATGTAAATGTCAATAAAGGAACCTTTAACCCACGACTGTGTGTGGGATTTATCTTATTTCGGTTTCATAGCAGACAAGAATTCCTCATTACTGTTCAATATTATCTTTTATATTCATTTTTTTGGGTACAAAAAGCAATTGAATTAAAGTAAAAAAGCTGATGTGAGTGATTCGCCGGCCTTCTTGCAAGCCTGCTTCAGAATACATGTCTAAAATGTGTTTCTTGGCATGTCCGGATTGGATCCAGATCAATTTTTCCTCAAATCTCAACAGCAGGAATAACAGAAAAAAACATTCGCGGGTGGTTTGAAATGCGATTCAAAATGGATTTCCACACACTCTCTCCATCCAGGCGCTCTGGCCACTCAAATCGGACTTCAAAGTGTGTTTGCTACATGTTTCCACCAGTCAGTACTTTGATGACACCGCACCACTACATGCACGGTGAAGCCCGGCATGACTGCATCAAGGAGAGTTTCTCCACTGCAACAGAAGCGTCGAGCACCACTCCTTGCTGGTGTGACTGTTTGGATGCGGGGATGATTAACCATCAGCAGTGCAAAGCAACATCAACTCAGACAGTAGTTATTCGCAGTACCTGCTGTTTCCAACTGGTAGTTCACAATGGGAAATGAACATGACCTAAAACACTTCATATGGAGGATTAAGCCTCTCGTGACTGGATTGAGTGGATTTATTTTAATTTCATGGCTGGGAAATGGTCAAAATTACCAGTGAGAGAATTTGCCCATTTTCCCCAAGATAACTTCTACTTTCAATATTACAGGATGTTTATAACACTAGTGAAAAACACGTTATAAATGTGTCGGTGAAACTTTCCTGTGATTTTGGAAGTCTTGTGCCCCATTTGCATGACAACGTTTTGAGTGAAAAAGTATTGTTTTTGCATTTTCATTTCAGATGTTTTGCATTTACACTGCAAGGTTTTGAAAATGATGTCTGTTTACAGAAGAATGGCACAAATTGTGAAAATTGTGTAGTTTTTGTGTCGGGCCACTAGTGGGTGCTGTTGTTTGTAACCATATAACTTATAAATCCCAGGAGAACATGGACTGGGAGTCATGACACCCTGGAGGCAAACATTGTTCGTATCGTCCATCTACTGAGCATGTGCAGAAGAACTTTTTACCACAACCGTGGTGCGCATGCGCGGTAAAAGCGTTTCCACTGTTTACATAGGAATGGAGAACGAGCGTCTCCCAAAAAAAATTTGCATTTCCCCCCGTTTACATGGAAGTCAAAAAGTTACATTATCAGTTACTCTGAGCACTGGTACCATGTAAACAAACCTCCAAAACACAACAAAAGCTTTGCTTTTTCACTTGAAAACACTCATGCAAACAGGCCCTTAGGCTCCACCATAATGACGAGAACATCCACACAAATTAGATTTCTGGTTGTTTTTGAATCTGTACAAATTATATTCGGTCTGATATTTATGGCTACGAGGAGTGGCCGAATTCTTAATTCAATTTAGAAAGTAGAAATATAAGAGTCAAGACAAGACAATGTTCTGAGAGGGAAGTGAAGCAAACCTGAAGGTGTTATTGTATCTCAGTCTAGAACAGACTCAATCTCACATTCGCGTTGACCGTTCGCCTCATGGGATCCCATTTTCAGAAAAAAAAACGTGATTTGCCTGCACTCTGAATGACTGATCAGAACATTGAACGATAGCTTGCAGGCTTGAGCCCGTCTGTGATCAATAGATTCTCTGGACTGTGTCACAGAGAAAGACATGTGATTAAGTATTGGACTTCACTTACATAGCCCATTTCTACTGCTTCAGCAGTGTCAAAGCTTTCACATGAATGTTCGTGTTCGCCCATTAACACACGTTTACATGCGTTGGTGGTCGTGGCTGAATAGCAAGGTGCTCTACCCGAAATGAGAAAAACGGCGGTTTAGTATCCTTAATTGCGCTTCGATTTCACCTCGATTGCACTTTGAGTTTTTTTTACGTTTTATGGGTGTTCTCTCGAGATTAACACCATGAGCGGCATCACGCATATGATTAGACCCTGTTCACATGAGACCAATCGGCTACAACTAGGAAATAATAGTGATTCAGTCAAAAGTTGGGTATCTTTCTTGATGTCAGATCATTACACGAAGGAAAACAAAGAAATAGTGTAATATATGACGTAACCAGCCACAAAGTCAAAGTTTGAACATCAATATAAGAAAATATATGAGAATAAATTCCTCAAACAAAAGTCATGAGGGTCCAGCTGAATAAAAGCCTCTTAGCAAAATAACGGCAGCATTCCTGCTCAAGCTGATTTGAACCTCTTTTTTTCTAACATTTTATTGGATTTAATCAAAAACAATACCTTTTCAGACACGTTAAATCACATTGCTCTTTCTACATTGATAATTTAGCATACACTCCTCCCAGTATTTGGCACAACCCAGAAGAACTCCAAGCTGTGGCCATGGTGCACATGCGCAGGAGCACCATTTCTGTCGGAGTCGGACATTTTTCGAAAGGTTCCACCTTGGGAGCCGTTTTTCAAAAAGTTGCATTTTCAGTGGCTTGAAGCACAAAATGGACACCTAGAACGCTACGAAAGTTTTGCGTTTTCACTTGAAAACGTTGCTGTGTGAACGGGGCTTGAATGGATGGATTTTGCACCTTTTTCCACACACAATCTTCAGTGCATCGCGAAAGGTAATGCACATGCTTCAATATGTGCAAATATTTAGTACAGGGGGCTTTCAGGCAGGTAAGTCAGCTTTAAGATATGCAGCGTTTTACCACCTGAGCCACAAACAATTAGCATGTGGGTGGTGATGCCTTGGCTAGCCCCGTTTGGCTCTGGGCTATCATTTTTGCATGTTCTTTCAGTTTTCTCTGGATTCCCGCAATCAAAAGACATGCTTGTTAGAGTTAGCTCTTCCTTTGCCATTTTCCTGTCCGGAGCTCCCACAATGAATCAGCTTATTCTACTCCGCTCTGTCTCCTGTGTCGTGTTCCCTGACAATTTACCTGCTTGCATATTCTTCTCTTCTTGACAGGCAGCTGCATCTCATAGCCCTCATCCCTCCGACATAACCAAACCAACTCAACCTCCTCTCTCTCACTTCCTAACAAAGCTCTCCGAAATTCTCCATCTCAGAGGCCGTTCCTACAGAAAGTCTCCAGCTGTGAGTCTGGTTCTTTGGGGTTCTTTCCTGTTAAAAGATAGTTTCTCCTTTCCACAGTTTCCTTTGAGTTTTTCCTCTGCAAAAGTGCCTTCAAATGACTGTGATGTATTTGGTGCCATAGAAATAAAAGTGAATTGGTTGGCCCCGCTAATGTCCACACTCTGTCACTCTGTCCATTCTGCTCACTCCCAGTGAAAAACTCAACATCCTCAGCTCTGTCAGCTGGAGTAACTAACATCACTAAATTTACTTGGAGGGGTAAAAGTGGGTGTCCGTGGTGGTCCGTCTCTCTGAGAAGCCTATCATGGCTTGGCAGTCCTTTCAGGTTCACTGACAGCTGGAACAAGTCCCCTCGACCCCGGTCCAGGTAAAGTGGTTGTAATATTGGGGGAAAGCACGTGGCCCGTTCAGCCATCACTCAGTGCACGGTCGACAGACTCTGGTAGAGAAACGCTCATTTATTCTGGGCGTTGTGCATGCTGAAACCCCAAGGAGTCAATAAAGGAGCCCAGTTGGTGACATGCTCCTGAAGGTCAGGCCACCTGCCTCCAGTTCGGTTTCTCTATGTAGTTTAAGTGAATGCAAATGCTTTTAATCTCGCTGTGACATGTATGCAAACACTTTGTAGACTTTTCACGTGATGAAGAACCAGATCTGTCGTCTGTACCTGTATAGCGTATCTTTCATTTTTAAACTTGACAATAGCTTCACCACACATTTCCAACAGCATGGTTGAAGAGGCATACTCAGACGTGCAAAAAGAATTAAACGGCCATATCACCCAAATGTTCCCACAATTCTTGTTCTTTTAGAAGTCCACCAGAGGTGCACAACACATTTCAGTTCGGGGGCCACTTTCAGCCTGATTTCATCTTAAATAGTGCCAAAATATCCTTTAATTTGAAACTTTGAAGTTTGTCTTTGTTGTGTCGCAGATGACGAAAAAAAATTTTTAATTTTTTTTTGCAAAAACAAATAATTACTAGGGGAAATGATCAAAATCTCACCATTATTGAAACCACCTGGTCCAAAATACAGTTCAATTTCACAAAACCTTGTGTTATATTTGTTGCATCATGCATATTTTCACAAGCTCACCCTGACAGCATGGCTTTGAGGCGAGTTTGATAACAACCAGGAATTTAACTTTCAGGGCAGCATCACCGATATCTCAGCTCAAGTCTCAGTGTTGTCTTGTCTCCACTACTCTTCTGTTCCCCCCCAAAAATATTAATTTTCTTTGAAATTTTCACAATTTGCTTGTTGATTCTGTTGGATTGGAGCCTCTTGGTTTTGGCCCACGGGACTTATGTTTGACACCCCTGATCTACACAATCTATAGAAATGTTGATGGCAAAGTAATACAAAACGATGTACTCAGAGTGAAGTGTAATGTGTACTGTATTTCTTGAGTTCACACTCCTCAACTATTAACAGGGAGGAAAAAAAAACAAACCAGCCTGTGTTTGCATTGTTAAGCGATTGTGTCCACAGGGCAGACGCTCCACACGACCGACCAAACATTCTGCAACCTTGTGACAACTGGGACTGGCTGTGGGCGAGACAAAACAAGATAAAAGGAGACCTAATGAGATTTCAGCCTTACCTCACCCTGAGTTACATCTGCTTCATGGACACCAGAGGTTATCACATTGTGGGGCAGGCCTCCCCTGGGGGAGGAGGGAGACCGGGGAGTTTCAGCAGGAAAAATCAATTTAAACTCGAAATTTTCCTAGCAAATTTTATTGTAAGTGTAATGTGATGATGAGTCATTTGCACTTTAGCCCCCCCCCCACACCAGGTGAAGAGTTCACCCCATATGCATCCAGGAATTATGCTTGTTTTATCAAACAAAAGATGTGGTTGTGCCTCCAAAAAACTATTTGTAATCTTTGTAAATAAGCAAATATATATATAATTTTTTTTTTTGTGAAAACTTTCATATTTTTTTGTGTGTCCATATACATGACAACCGTCGCTCAGAACCACTCAAATCCCACCTTTTTGAAAGCGGCTTCAACGATAGAACTTTTTGAAAACGGTCGGGCTCCATCAGCCGAAACTGACACTTTCTGGAAATGTTCAGACGTCGTCCCAAGTGCAGAAGTGTTGCTGCGGCGAATGCTCACCACAGCCTTAGTAAATAGTTCTTTCTGCTCATGCGCGAGTAGATGTAGAGAGTAGCAATGCTTGCCTCCAGAGTGTCATGACTCCCAATTCATGTTCTCCTGGGACTTGGTATCTTTATAGTTGACAGTCACCGTAATAACAATCCAACTCACGAATGTCCGTGTACTCCCATTGTTAATGTTTACAGTGTATTGTTCTCAGCATTCACGTGTGTGTGGTTTTATTACAAAAACTCGTGGCCTGGCATGCTAACTACATTGTTGTTTGTTTTTTTTGAAATGTTGCTGCATAAATACAAGACTTTTCTGAAACGAAAATGCAAAACCTAGGATTTTTTTACTTAAAATATTGTCGTGGAAATGGGGCCCATTTCGTGGTGGACAGATTTATTTGCTTCACTGTTAATATCAGTTTGATATTTGGAGAGAAATAAGAAAGAAAAAAAAGAAGAAAAAAATCTTAAAATTCAACATGAACTAAAGTTTAAGTGTAGGTAGCCAAACTGTAGAAGTTTTAAAGAAGTGTTATTTTATTTTTGAAGGTTAAGCATGTTTTGCAGCTTCAGGCATGCTTTTTTTTTTTGCGCGAGGAGGACGAATATGATTCTTTTGGTTTTAAAGGTTGCAGACTTCTGATCTATAACAAAACCGACAAGACTGCATGTTCACAGCACAGACACTAAAGTAACTGTAACGTTTCTTGTTTTCACATGAAACTGCAAAAAAAAAATTTTTAGAAATCAAGTTGCTCTATATACAGTAAATGAAACCTTCACTGCTATAATGATTACTGTTTTCCTGTGCAGTTGACCTCCTTCCATGTTCTCTGTCTATTTAAAATACTCTACTTACATTAACTTGTACGGTTAGTGTGAGTTAAAGCCGTACTACTTTGCTTAACTTCCTAATTATAAATACAGACGGGTGGAGGGAAAAATTAAATTTGAATCTTCTTTCTTTTTTTTTTTTGCTGAAATCTTGTTCACTGATCACGAATGCGATAAGTATTAATGGATGCTCATTATCACCATTTTCATCTCTCTGGAATTGAGACACAGAGGGAATGGCAGTTAATTGCGGGGCACTGCATCTGAAATATCTGCAATATCTGCCATAAAGGAGAGCTTTAGTGCAAGTCTGTGTGAGAGTCTTGGCATTTTGAAAGTGGGTAGTCATGGTTATGTGCTGCTGTTATGTTACATCACCCCAGGTTCCTGTGCCCCTTGTATTGTAAAGTGGGCAGCAGGGCTTAGGCATGAAAATGAGGGTTTTGGGCTATGTTGCAAAAAATAAAATAAAATAAATTCTCATGTCTGCCTATTGTTGCAACCCTTTTGTGTGTCTGCATATGTCAGAGCTGCTCATTTCTCTTTCTCACCCCCTGCTTCCACCTCAGTCTTCCTGTCTACTTCACCCCTCTGCTTCTCCCATCCCACTCTCACCTTACTCTAATTTTGTGTGTCTTCATTAAAACTACAAAAAGTAAAAAAAAGAAAAAGAAAGAAAGAATACCTCCAGAAATGATTTTACTAGTCTCATGCTGGTACCACAGTGCCACCAAGTGGTCCAGGACAACACAGCAGCCTTTAAAACTGTATACGCTTGTTCTATATGTTCACACACACACCCAGGGCGATGATGGATCTGTGGAGTTAGAGAATGAAGGTTAACAGTTAAAGGGTGCTCCGAGTGAGACCAACGCAGGTGAGACAGACTCTTCTGATGAAAGAAGGTGAAAGACTGAAAGGCAGCAGAGGTGCCGGATCGATGAGACGGACGAGGGAAGAAAAACGAAGGCAGGGGAAGAAAAGAGAAGAGATAAAAATGAATGACACCAAAATTCTCACCCTGCTCGCTCTTTTTCCTTCACTTTCTCACTGTGTGTGTGTGTGTGTGTGTGTGTGTGTGTGTGTGTGTGTGTGTGTGTGTGTGTGTGTGTGTGTGTGTGGAGGTGTGAAGGTAACTACACCGTTGTTCCGAAACACCAGCTGCTTCAGCCATAAAGGCTGTCAGGGAAAAAAAGAAAAACATACAAACAAACAAAAAAAAATAAGCCAGTTACACAAGAACCACATGCAACTGAAATAATCACATGGGCATTTTCCTCATCTTTTATTCCTCCTTTTTAATCTCCATCCATCACTCCTCAAAGTAAGATATTACCATGAAAGTGCCATTAACTTGTGGAGTTGCTGCCCCGCAGATTCTCTATTTTGGATCCTAATCAGGAAATGAAAGGTTGTTTTTGATGTTAGACAACCATTTTCACTGAATTATTCCATTCTGAAAATCCACTGTCTTTTGTTCTTTTTCCTCCAACAAACCAAAGATTTTAATTGAATTTGATTCAAAAACCTGAGAAGAAAATGCTGGACAGTTTGGGATGTTTGAATAACAAAGAAAGCAAAGAAACAAAAGGCAGAGTCAAGTGAAGGAGCAGTGCGTTTAAGCTTTGCGTGCAGGTGCTGGTTGAGAAAAAGGACAAAAACACAGGTTAGGCACACTGGGGTTTCATTAAAATGCAGGTTTTCCTCCCGAAGCTACATTGAAATGTGTTTCTTTCCTCCTTCCCTCTCTCTTCCTCCCTAGACATTCCCTGTAATTGCCAACATGTATATTAACAGTCATCCTGTCAGTGTGGCCTTAAGCAAGGAACAACTTGCACTTACCTCCTCTCACCTCAACGCCCCAAAGGTATACGAGGCAAAGGGTATTATGCAGCGTGCATCA
The DNA here is from genome assembly GCF_963383615.2 of Lipophrys pholis. Taxonomy (NCBI): domain Eukaryota; kingdom Metazoa; phylum Chordata; class Actinopteri; order Blenniiformes; family Blenniidae; genus Lipophrys; species Lipophrys pholis. The sequence goes on from NC_137628.1 coordinate 7,980,488, forward strand.
ATAGTTCCTGATTATTACTTCATGACCAGACATTTCATCCCTGGTTTCAGTTTGATTTAGTTGGGCTTTTTTTTTTTCCAGTTTCTTGAGGAAATCCAGAGAAGTTTACAGATCACAAGAAGTCATCCATCTCCACCATCTTCTGTACCGGCTCAGTCGAAGTTTCGGTCCGCAGAGAGCTGAATACAATCAAAGTAAACTTCAGGCAAAGGGCAGAGTGTGGCAATCATGCAGACACAGGGGAGGAACATGCAAACTCAATACAGAGAGATCCCATTGGCCATGAGACCTTCCATCCATCCATCTTGTATCTCCTCGGTTAGTGGGGGGGCTGGAGCCAATTACATTGGGAAAAAAAAAACAAAAGATGGAGGAGGTCGGGCACATCTTCAGTGGTTCCACTCGCAGAGAGACACTCCATCACACACACATATTTTCCAATTGTAACTGAACGAAGGTCATTTACACGGAAACGGCAGAAACGTGGGAAAACGATGTAGTTAGCATGCCAGGCCACTAGTAGGGGCTCTTTCCTGTTGTAATGAAACCACACACGTGTGCACACAGAGGGAAACAACACGCTATAGACATTAACGATGGGAGTTCGCGGACATTTGTATTGACTGACTGTCAAATATAAAACCACCAAGTCAAGAGAATATGGACTGGGAATCATGACACTGGAGGCAAATGTTGTTATGGTCCATCTACTGAGCATGTGTGGAAAACATTTTTACTACGGCCGTGGTGCACATGCTAAAGTAGCTTTTTTTTTTTTTACACGACAAAATTCCACCTTGGCAGCTGTTATCAAACAGTTGCGTTGTCAGT